>NW_026915756.1:0-212333 GCF_034315485.1 Pezoporus occidentalis | reverse complement strand
TCTCGCTGTCACTGGAGGGCGCTGCCACATCCTCAATGGGGCTCCCAGATGTTCCAGGCTGCAGCTGGAGGTGATGGAGGAGCTGGCGGATTCCAGGGGGATTTCAAATGGAAACAGGGACGCAGAACTGGCGTCTTCAAGGCCAGGTTGGACACAGGGGCTTGGAGCAAGCTGCTCCAGTGGAAGGGGTCCCTGCCCGTGGCAGGGGTTTGGAACTGGAGGAGCTTTAATGTTTCCTCTTGTCCGTGGGAGCAGAGCGCAGCCCCCTCCTGGCTCCGTCCTCCTTTCAGGTCCTTGTAGAAAGTCATAAGATCGCCCCGAGCCTTCTCCTCCCCAAAAACTGGGGAGCACCAAAAACCTCTGCTCATGAATAAACACAGCACAGCTCCCTGCCCAGATTCCATCTGATGCATAAACCCCTCGCTAGTCTCATCACTTCAGCATTAAGAACAAACCACAGTACTCTCGGATCTGCTCCTGCACCCAGGGACCAAACAAGCTTTGAATTAAGCAAATGGAACATTAAAAATGTATTCCTGAAGCCAGGAGTGAAGAGACAGCGCAGGGCTGGGTATAATGGGCTGTTTGTGCAATTGGGCTTGGGGCTATCATTAACCCCAGGTTTGTTCCCAGGGGAGGAGGAGAGGCACAGGAGCTGAGGCCACCCTGAGGTGTTTGTACAGCTGCTGTAGGGGGCTAGAGCGGCCTCGTGTCTCTTCTTTCTACAATAAGCAGTTTCTGTCCCCCTTCCTTGCTGTTTTCTTCAGCTCCAGCACCATGTCTGGGATCATGAGTGCAGCTGGAGCTTACCTCTGTCATCTTCAAGGCTCCGACTGCATCCCCAGCTCATTCCATTCCTACCTCTGTACCCATCCTCCAGAAGCTGCACCAAGTGCTTTTGGAGGTGCTTGTGCATGTGTATGAACAGGTTAAAGACCACTGCCTTTGGGGGCTTGTCCTGATCAGCTCTGACTTTAACCAGCAGCCTCTGCTCTTGCTCAGGGAGTTCACACTTTCCAGTCAGCTACAAGAAGGGCCCCGGGGCAAAGGTCTGCCCTCAGGGAGAGCAGCACTGACACTGTGAACTTGCTGCCCCGGGGCCTGGTTCTGGTCTCCTGTTCCCTTGGGAAGTCCACACATTTCAACCAGAATAAAAACTGCTGCTGGGGGCTACGGCAGGGATTTGTCTGGGGAGAGCTCCATAAGGCTGCAGGGGGAAGCTGGGGCCAGAAGGAAGCACAGCTCAGGCTGAACTCCCAGCAAGTGAAGTTTCCTCACACAGCTCCCACCTATCTGCTGGTGGTAAAGCACAGAGCAGAACCATGGAATGGTTTGGGGTGAAGGGACCTCAAAGCTCCTCCAGTCCCAACCCCTGCCACGGGCAGGGACCCCTTCCACTGGAGCAGCTTGCTCCAAGCCCCTGTGTCCAACCTGGCCTTGAGCACTGCCAGGGATGGGGCAGCCACAGCTTCTCTGGGCACCCTGTGCCAGCGCCTCAGCACCCTCACAGGGAGGAACTAACGCAGGCAGGACAGGTACAGGCTTGTTTTTATTAAAAGACACCTTCAGAAAAGATATTTTAGTACAAAAAAAACCAAGTTTAAAATACACAAACTATTCGGTTGGGTCGTTCCAGCATGAACATTCATAAATTACACATTACTATTAACACTGCATTTAAATATGGAAACAAATTACAGAACAGGAAAACCATCGACAAGATCCAACATCCTACAAATGCCTATTTACAGTATTTAGCAGCTAGGAGCTCTAGCATCATAGTCAATATGACTTCAATAGGATGGGATGCTTGGGAAGACCCAAGACGGCATCTTGTTGCCCACGTGTCCCCAGACACCCACCCCAAAGGCGGAGGTGACAGCAGGGTACGTACCCAACAAGGTGGTGCAGCTCTTGCAGAGAAAGCCTGCTCTCCTCTGGCCTTTGAGAGCAAGTTTTGGGGCATGCATGGGGGATACTGCAAAGTACGGGGAGGCAGCTCCCCAGGCTTCAGAGGGGTTACAGCCCACAGCAAGGCTGGTTCTGCCCAGGGACCATCACTGCTTCGTACCTGGGCTGTCCTAGTGCTTGCCCTAACCCCCTCCAGCGGTAAGGCAGGCTCCAGGCAGAGCTTAAGACTCAGCCGTGCAGGATCCCACCCACCTCTCATGGAGCTGGAAGCAGATTCCCAGCTAATTCCAGCACAGCCAGAACCGTAGGGTTTCCAGGCTGTGGGGACCAGGGAAGCCTGCGGCCCCGTTCTGCACAGCATGTCCCTCAGCCCTCCCACCAAACCCCATCTCCTCAGAGGGCTGAAGTCACCAGAGCAGGGGCTGCACAAATGGAGCTGCCCAGGGCTCCCTGCCCCAAGGACCAGAGAGGGATGGAGGCTCTGGGGGCTCGCACAGGAGGGCGCACAGGACATCACTTGGGAGCAACAATGACAGGACACAGCGAGGCTCCATCCCCAGTGCTTGGGTCCAGGGTAGCAACTCACTTGGCGTGCTCCCCTTTCCCCCCAGCCCCAGCTCATGAAACCCAGCACAGAAGTGTTCGGACGGGGCAGACAGCACCGGGCAGCTCGCCACAGCAGGTTGGAAGGATCTCTGTGCATCTCTGGAGGTCGATCTCCCTGCCGGTGCCTCCTCTTCTGCTTTGGGAGCTCCCATCCCGGGCTCTCAGCGACACGGAGCTGTTTCACTTCCAGCCAGGAGCTGGGTTGTGCCACCGAAGGGCTGTTAATCAAGAGGAACCCTCCTCAGGAGCCTTCCCTGGGGAGGATGGGGCAGTTTGCTGTAAACACCAAGTGATGGAGCTCAGGTCTGCTCTGCGGAGAAGGTCAAAAGTCTCAAGTGGCAGCTTCAGGGCTCTGCGTCCAGCGCCGCGGGCTGGATTTTCATGGTGGTTGACTTCAGCGGGTAGTACCGGCCCTTCCATGTCTTCCAGAAGATTCCCTGCTTGCGCTCGTGCCTCTGGCGCGGGATGGAGCGGAAATACTTCCCGTTGAGGTTGGCGTGGCCACACGTGCTGAACCACCAGCCCCCTACCAAGGCAAGGCAGAGGCAGAGGCAGGTTTAACCCACAGCACTTCCAGGCAGAAACAAACCCAGCCTCAAGGCAGCTGCTGTTCTCCAGGCCTTTGGGACCCTACGAGACCACACCTCAGGAGTCCCATGCATTGGGAAACCTTTGCACAGGCCCCGTAGGACTTCAGGATGTGTCTGGAAACCCCTGCAGCCCTTTCCTGCATGCGGAACCCCCTCAAGCCCTTTGGCAGCCCCATCTCAGGCCTGGGACTGGCTCCTATTTGCTTGAAAGGTTTCCAAGCAAGGTGACAACCAGGAAAACTGCTACAGAGAAGATGCCTGGGGCAGGAACCGAATCCCGAACCCATCCTGGCTTCAGCCTCCCTCCCGGCTCCCTGCACAGCCCCAGGGATGCAGCTTTCCCAGGGTCAACACCAAAGGGGTCTGGAGCTGCAGGGTCCCGTCCCTCTCCTGGCCACCACCGGCAGCGGGAGGCTGAAGGGAAGGTGCCCCCCTGGGGAGGAAGAGCTCGCACTGACCTGAGAGGTGCTTGGCGCAGTTTGTGTCAGCTTTGAGGTCATGGTCCCGATCCCGCGTGGAGAACGGCAGCTGCCTGAAGTCCCCGATGGCGTTTTCCAGCTCTCCAGAGAGGGGTCCCAGCAGGCTCAGTGTGTAGGCTGTGCTCTCGCCACCCAGGCTGAACACAAACTGAATCGCCTGGGAATTTCCCTCCCAGTCTTCCAGCTCGATCAGGAGATTGAATCTTCCCTCTTGGACGAGGCGATGCATCTTCTCCAGGCCCAGCCAGAAGTCACCTGAACCAAGACACACTGCAGTGGGTATGGGGACACAAACATGCCATGCAGGCACGGGAACAGGCTCCAAAGACAAAGAGGGACAAGGCAGGACCCTGCGTCACTTGAATCACTGTCTGGTCCCTGCAGGACAAGACAGGAAGGCCAAGGACTCTTGGTCTGCAAGCAGTGGTACCCCTTCTTAGCCCAGCACCATGTTCTGGCACACAGAGATCTTCAGGGGCCATCACGGGGCAATAATTCATGCCAAGATATCACTTATCCCACACTAAGATAGATACCACCATCCACCTACCACGAAGGTCTCCAAAGCCGTTCCTGTAGGCATCCCAAAGCTGGTCAAAGTCCACAGAGCCGTCTGTGCGCCTCTGGATCACAGTCCAGCCACCTTCTGCAGCAGGGAGAACACGGTCACTGGGGTTCCCCTTTACGAGGCCATCACGGGAAGGGCTGCGGGGCACGTGCACTGCTTTACCTGTGGTCATGTCACAGTAGACCTTGAAGGGCTGGGACGCTGCGGGCTGCACTTGGAAAACGCCGCTGCTCTGCTGCCCAGCCAGGAAGAGCTGGTGGCAATCCTGCGGGAGCCCTGCGGGGAAGGAAACAGCCATTGAGGAGAGGGTGGCCCCGAGCCCTGCTTCCTCAGCAGGTTGCTCCTGCCACGGCCCCGGCACTTGCAGCCCTGGCCCCCGGCCCAGCAGCTGTGCACAGCGGTGGCCGCGGCTCCGGACACGCGCCACCGGCTGCAGCATCTTCCAGCTCCGTGACCCTGCATCTCCCCATTCATTCATCCACCCGAACGCAGCTCCTCGGGCTGCAGCCAAGGAAGAAGCCAGGCACGGGGCCAGGCTGGGGTGACCCAGGCTGGAGAGCGCAGCTTCCCAAGGAAGCTCCCAGCTCCCTCTGCAGCTGGGAGCATCCCCTCCGGGGTGAAGCTGTCCCCACGGGGCTCAGCAGCTGAGCCCTGGCTCGGGAAGGGGCCGGTGCACGCAGCACCCAGGGACCACGGTGGCCCCAGCAGCCGTCCCACTGGGCAAGCTGCCACCGGCAGGCGCGGGGCCAGGCTGGGCTGACCCTTGTCTGAACAAGGCACCTCGACCGGGGCAGAGATGGGCTGGGGGGACCTTGGCGAGCCCCAGCTCAGTGCACCCAGTGCATTGCCCGCGGTGAGGCCGCCCCGAGCTCGTCCCCCTCCATCCGCACACAGCGGGCGGGCTCCCACCTCTCCTCCTGCCCCTGCCCCTGCGGGACTTTGCCCGGGGCCGCCAGCACAGCATCGTTTCAACAGCGCTGATAAAGTCCATCCAGGAACTGGGGAAGGGATGGGGAAGGGGGGGTGAAACCTGTTACGAAACCCGAGTCAAAAGGCCACGGGAGGATGAGCAGAGCTCCAGCCCCGGGGCTGCGGCGCAGTCAAGGGGCTCTTTGTCAGCCAGGACAGGTGCCCCCCTCACCCCCAGACAAAGGGGCCCTGTTCTCCCCATGCGAGGGTGGGATGGATTTGGGTGGCTCCACAGCTGCTGCCACCACGACCCCAGGACAGGCGGGTGAGGAAGCCCAGAGACAAGCCCCGGCTGTGCTGGAGAGCTGCTGCCCCCAGAGCCCCACCATGGGGTCCCCCCTTTGCTGTGTCTGCCCCCAGGGTCAGGGCTGGAACCAGGACTGCGGAGCAGCAGCTTGAAGAGGAGCCTCCCCCACTGCTGTGGGGCTTCACATTGAGCTGTGAAGGGCAGGAGCCAGATGCACCCCTGTGGGGCACTGCCCCTTGCTCAGTCTTCACTGACCACCCACAGGGCCCCAGTGCTTTGCTGGGATGAAGAGTGGAGCCACTCAGATCTTCACAGGGTGCCCAGAGAAGCTGTGGCTGCCCCATCCCTGGCAGTGCTCAAGGCCAGGTTGGACACAGGGGCTTGGAGCAAGCTGCTCCAGTGGAAGGGGTCCCTGCCCGTGGCAGGGGTTGGGGCTGGAGGAGCTTTAAGGTCCCTTCCAACCCAACCCAGGCTGGGATTCTAGGAAAGGTCAGCATGGGGGGACCAGTGGACAGCAACGTGACACCCGCCACCACCTTTCACCCATTTCCCCCCTTCTCCCCCCCGACCACCCCAGTGAACTTTCCTCTCCTTGGCACCGGGCCCTCTCCCACCGCCGCAGCCACCAGCGCAGCGGGGCCAGCAGCATCCCTGCGCGATGTCAGCGCTGGACCAGTGCGGCAGAGCCCACCCGTGCACCCACAGGACTTGCTTTCTCCCTGGTGGCCAGCGCCATGGGGAGGCCAAGTGCATCCCGACAGCTCCCACGCTGTAGGGAAGGGGAAACCAAATGAAGCCTGGTGGGAGGAAACCCACAACCCGACCCCATACCCACAGCAGCAGCCTGGAGCGCGGCAGCAGGGAGGTGCTGGAGCCTGCTGAGCTCCTCACCTCCTCTCCCGCTGCATCTCCAGCATCAGCAGGGCAGTGCCCAGGAGAACGCTCCACAGAGCGGCCCCATCCCTGTCCGTGATGTTTCTCCTCAGCCTTGGCCACTCTCCCATCCCTTCCCCTGGAGCACCAGGGACTTTGTAAGCAGCTGAACGAGGTGCAGCTGCTTGACCAGCCTCAGCGCAATCTTGGTTTGAGGAACACGCTCGTTAGCTCCAGTTCGTGTTGCACATCCCTATGGCACCGGCAGGACAAGCCCTCCTGGCTGCTCGGGACCTTTGCCTTTCCCTCCCCTTTTTACTTAGCCAGACGAGACACAAGAATCAACAAGGCTCCCAGAGCTGCCCCAGGCATAGCACCCTTGTTACCCAACAGGATCTCCAGGCATGCCAGGTCACAACCTGGGATAAACACCCTGCCTCGCTGATGGCAGGAGCGGGTTTTTCATCGCCTCCCCCTCACCCAACCCATTTATTTTGGAGTTCCAGAGCCATGGGGAGAAGGCTTTGCTGGGCTCTGCCTTTCCCCTACTGGGCCGGCTGCCAGGCAGCACAGGCTCTGCCTGAAGACATGATCCTCTTTCTGCAAGCGATTAAACCTTTCACTCTCCAGGCTGCTCCGAGCCTTCAACTTTCACATGCTTGGCCCTGAGCCATTTCTGGCCTCAAAAAAAAACCCAAACTTGAGCTCACTTGGATGCAAATAAAAGGCTCTTTCTCAAAGGGCTGCTGGTGGAGCTCAGTCCTGTTCACCAGCACCGCGGCTCTGCCTCACAATAGCACAGAGCAGCCACGAGCCTCCCCAGGCAGAGGGCACGGCACTGGCCCACCACACATTGAGGGCTCCAGGGTTTGCCAGCAAAGCCCCTCGGTTTGCTGATGAGAGGAAGCCAATTTGTCTGCTCCCAGCAATATCAACATCAGGGGTTAGGCAAGAGAAGGGTGAGCGAGCTCACGGCAGGGAGAAGGGATGCCTGGAGCATTAGGGATGCTCAGGGTCTTCCCATCAGAATCACAAACAACAAGGTGCTGAGCCCTCATAGCACCCCCAGGGGCTGTGGGTCATCTCTGTGCTGCGGGTCATCTCTGTGCTGCACCCAGCACCCATCAGCACCAACAGTACAGCCTACATCTGCCACCATCGAGTAGCAAAGGCCCAAACCCATCTCCCTGCACCCCACTTTCAGCCTAACCTGAGAGCTGAGGAGGGGGCTTGGACTAAGCAGCTGGACTGGAGGACTTTTAAAGGTCCCTTCCAACCCAAAGGACACCAGGACTCTCTGGCACACTACTGAGGCCAAGCCAGAAAGCAGAGCTGGGGGAAAAACACAGAGGGGAAAGAGCTTTTGAGATGCTGCTGTCACCAAGGGAGCCTTTACATGGGCCCACCACAGGCTGGCCACCCCCACCGACAGAGCACCGGGCGTTCCGAGCCCCATGTCCCATCTCTTTCCTGCCTGCAGCAGTCCTGCAGCTCTTTTGTTCTGCTCACCCAGGCGCAGCAGTGACAGCTCCCAGCTCCTCACACAACCAACCACGTGTTTTCCCATCGCTGTCCCTGCCTGGGGCAGGATTTCCCCACGCATCTCCTCAGCCCGCCTGGTTTGTGTTTGGCTTGCTCCGGACATCCCCGGACAGCTGCACACGCAGCCAGCACCCTCGTTTAGCTGACTTAGCACCAGAGCAGCTGCTCTGGCCAGCAAACCCTGCGGGGACACCGGTTCCTGGCTGGGAGGAGGCTGCAGGACACGGCACAGCTGGGGACACCCGCTCCAATGCGATGCCCTGCGGGAGCTGCTCCAGCCCCTCACTGGCACAGGAGATGCTCCAGATGCAGCATCCGCTCGCCCGCTCAGTGCCAGGAGTGCCCCGTGCCCTCCCTTGCAGCTCAGCACTTTCTGCTAAGGATACCGTGAGCTGAGGCACTTGGCTTTCATGTATGGGCCCTAAATATGAGCCAATACAATGCACAAGGATTCCAACAGCTACAACAGTGGAAGGTGTCCCAGCCCATGGCAGGGGATTGGGACTGGATGACCTTTAAGGTCCCTTCCAGCCCAGCCCAGGCTGGGATTCTGTGATCTCTTTCCTCTCATGGCTCCCTCCATCCACAGACAGAGCAGCCGGCCCTGCCTGGTGCGGTTTGTGCAGGTGAACAAAGTTAACCCCAAGGAGCAGCGATCCTCCTCTCCTCCCTGCATCCACACTCCCAACCTCTCAATCCTCTTTAACAGATATCTGCAGCCATGTTTGTCCTCTCCCCACTGCATTCTTAATATCAGGCAGAAAAATTCCTCTTAAATCCTTGAATTCCTGCTGGACTAATACCGATCCAGAAGGCTACGATCCTGCCCATGCTCCAGATCCCCCCCGTCTGGCCCAACTCCCAGGCTCTGGATTTGGGTGCAGATCTCACATCCTGACTCAGGACAACTGAACCTTTTGTTTTGGAGCAGCAGGTTTGCTCCAGCGCAGAGCAGACACTCACTGTGCAGCAGCACGGGCTCCCTGCTGGTGTTGTGGCTCTGGTTCACGAGGCTGAAGCTCTTCAGGTTTATCTTCCACTTTGGAGCCTGTGTTTTGTTGTCCTTCAGGTGGAAGGGGATCAGGAGATTGACCTAAAAAAGCAATGCCCAAGTCAGGACAGTTCAATTCCAGCTCATTTTCAACACCGGTGCTCAGGGGAACTCCTCAGCCCAGCCTCTCCCCCGTGACCAGAGCTGGGGCTGAACTTGCCCAGACACCTCAAGGAACAGGACATAGCAGCAGCCAGGCAAAGCCGGGAATTACTGTGGGCTTTCACACCCATGCTAAAGAGTTTGTTCTGCAGATAAACCCAAGGGAGGCCCCGTTCCCACAGCCCAGTTCCTCTGGAAGCTGCTTGTTTGCTGCTGTGGCACAAGGACCAGGGCCGTGGCCCTTGTAAAGCCCCCAGAGCTGGGGAGCAGCGTCAGAGCCGCCTCTCCTCCCACAGGATCCCAGCAGCGTGTGGGACCAGCCCGGGAGCTCACCTTGCTCTGCAGGCTCTTAATCTGCAGATTCTGCTTGTCCAGCTTGTACTGCTGCTGCTTGATCTTCTGCAGGAGCTCCTCGATCCGCAAGTTCTGAGCATCCATCAGGGACTGCAGGAGGTGGGGGAAGAGCCAGGTTAACCCCCCCGCTCTGGGGAGACCCCGGGGCTCCCAGGGAACCCTCAGCAGGACCCCCCTCGGGGAGGGGTCTCCCGATGCCCCTCGATGGGACTCCCACTTGTGTGTGAGGGGGTCTCCCAGTGCCCCTCAGCCAGAGCCCTAAGCCCAGCTCCCAGTGCCCCAGGGGAATCGGGTCCCCCCCCACGCTCCGGAGGTGCTGCTCCCCACAGCGGCCCCCTTCCAGCCGCTCCCATCGCCCCGGGAAGGGTCCGTTTCCCCACAGAATTCCCGGCTGGAAGCCAAGGACCCCTCCCCGCTTTCCCACCAGGTCGCTGCCGCTGCCCCAGGCGGGTCGGGTCCCCGGTGCCGGTACCGGGGGGGCTGATCCCTCTGTTCTGGGGGCGCTGCTCACCTGCAGCGCTCCCAGGTCCCTGGCGCTCTGATTCCCGGCCGGCCTCGCCTGCAGCGCCAGCCGAAGGCGCCCCTCGATCTGCTCCAGCCGCCCCTGGATCTCGGCTTTATCAGCCGCCACCTCCTCCAGGCGCTGCCGCAAAGCCTCGGAGAGGTTGAGGAGCTGCCGGCCGCGGCCCTCCAGCTCCCGCACGCTGTCCCGCAGGCGCTCGCCCTGCTCCTGCGCATCCCGCGCCTGCCGCAGCAGCCGCCCTAGGGAGCTGTTATGGGCGCTCAGGCGGCTGCCGAGCTCCCGCATCTGCCCCTTGGTGCGGTCCACGTGCTCCTTGAGGCCGTGCCCGAGCTGCAGCAGCCCGTGGGCGATCACGTTCACCTCGTCCCAGGACGCGAACTGCGCCCGCCGCTCCTTGCCCGCCGCCCGCCGCTCGGCCCCGGGGCCCGCTCCGGCCGCGGCTGCCAGCAGCAGGAGCAGCAGCACGGACACCCCGCTGCGCTCCATGCCCGCCCGCTCCGGTGCGCGCTCCGCCGCCGCGGCCCCGCTTTTATCGCCGCCCGCGCACCGCGGTGGGGAGGGACCCGGACCCGGCCCCTCCCCGCCCGCCCGGCCCCGCCGCTTTGTTCGCCCTCCCCCGGGCAGGGGCCGCTCCTCAAACCCTGCCCGCAGCAGCCCCGGGCTCGGAGATCGGCCCAAGAACCCCCCCGCGCCCCTCGGTCTCCGTCCCCGCCCATCCCCGTCCTCATCCCTACCCCTTCCCCACCCTCATTCCTTTCCCATCCCTTCCCCGTCCTCATCCCCATCCCCTTTCCCATCCCTATCACCATCCCTATCCCTCGACCAAGGCCCCTCATCCCAGTCTGTCTCCTGTTGGCAGCAAAAAAATCACATTTAAGCATGAGCAGCAGGTCGAGAGAGCGGATTCTCCCCCTCTGCTGTGCTCTGGGGAGATCCCCTCTGCACTCCTGATCCAGCTTGGGACAAGGGATGTAGTGACAGGACAAGCTGGCTGAGCTTTAAGGTCCCTTCAACGCAAACCATTCCATGATTCTGTGATAAATCCCATCCCAAACTATCTCTGATCACAGGAGCAGGAGTCCCGGGTGATGCCCCACAGGAAGCAGCCAGCTCTGGGGAAGGTGCACCCGTGGGGTCAGCTCCTCTGCGCCCATGGGCTGAGCATGATGTTCACCCCTCTAAATGCTCCCAGTCTCCCAAGGATAAATTCCTGCCCCCTGTAAGGCTTCAATCTTCCCCCTTTGAAAAGTGGGCATCATTTGTGACTTGTGACTTGGTTACTGGCTCTTCCCTCTTGTCCTCCCTTTTTTCCACTGCTTTAAAAGGCATTTTCAGTCTGTTTTTTCTCCCTATAAATGAATTCACACACTGTGGTGGAGCCTTTCAGCTCTTTTCAGCTAAGAGCAGATGGAGCCCTTCTGCTCCCTTCCCACTTGGTGTTTCCTCTGGATCTGCCACAGCACATCCTAGGGTAGGGAGCAGCATTCCCATCCACACCACCTTTTGGGGGCTCAATGCCAGCTTCCCAAGCACTGCTGGGCCCTCCTGCACATCTGGATGGCAGCAAACCCCATGGGAGCAGGGCTCAGAGTGGGACTTGTGCTCTGCTCCCCTCTGCTCAGCCCCACTGGAGCCCACAGCATCTCTGCTTCCATCCCACCACCGCTCCCACCCTGGGGCACATCCCACCCATCCCATGGGAGATCCACTGTGGGTTTGCAGGGCTGGTTTTGAAGCCCGGCCTCTCCCTTGCACGCAGCCTTGCCGGAGCCATGACGTGCACATCCAACACTTCCATCAAGCCTGACTTATTTTCCCCTCCCCAAGCAGGCAACTAATGAAAGGGTTTCCCCTCTTTTCCGCTGTTTTCCCTGTTGGAAGTGAGGCAGCTCCTCGCTGGGGGTGTGTTTATGTGCAAAGGCTCCTGCAGGAACAATTCCCAGCCGCTGCTTTCCCGTTCTTGTGGCCCTAGGCTGTCTCCAAGCCTTTCCCAGGTTGCTGCTGCAGAAATAGTGAGTAAGAGGCCTCAGGGTGAGCACTGAGCACAGGGAGGAGCCACAGGCTCTGACAGAGGTAAGAGTTAAGGAGGAATAGAGGAAATTTCAGCAGGCAGAGCCCAGCCCCCTCCACCAGTCGATGCTTTCTCATTTATTTCATGGTTAGAAGGAATTTGTCAGATGAGGAAAACGGAGAAAATCCTGGTACAGCAAACGCTGCAGGGAGAAAGGCAGCACAAAATGGGAACGGGGAGCACTGCTTCTTCCAGACCTTTGAGGCTTGGGGCTGTGGAAGGGAGCTGGGGACAAGGGGAGGGTGGTGGTGACCTCCCCATCAGGCTTTTCTGTGCCCCCTTCAGTCCCTCAGGGATGGACCCACCAGCACCCCCAGTGCTGGGGGGGGGCAGCCACAGCTCTGCCAGAAATTCCCCATATTTGGTGATCCCACCCCCCAAAAAAAAAAAACATGAAAATTCTTCTTTTCCTCTTGGTCCTGCTGGGTTTTGGGCATCCCGGGAGGTGTGAGCCAGCAGGAGCCATGCTCCTGAGCCTGAGGTTGGAGTGTGGCATCCCCAGAGCCTTGTGAAGCAGGAAACACCAACCCCGAGTCACTGGGACAAACAGGGAACCCAGTTTCATGTGTTGACTGTTGGTCTGGGTTAATGACATCAGGCAAAATGAATCCTTGTGAGCGGCTCCGCTCCCTGCCCTGCTGTTACCCAACACTGGAGCTTGTCCTGGGAATCGCTGGGGTTACGCCGGGTGCCGAAGCAGACGTGTTCCCACTGGTTGTTCTCTGCATTTGCAGTGTTTGTGCTGAGGCAGGAGAGGGGTAATGGAAGGAGCCCCATGATTTATGCATATTCCTTCAGCTGTGTTTTCCTATTGGGACATCTCTAATTTACCTTGAGAGATGTGAATTGTTAATGGACACAAATGAAGAGTCCCCCGAGGCCCTGAGCTCCCATGGGCTGGGAATGACCACAGATCAACAGGAAGGTGCTTTCTGCGGAGCTGGATGCACCTGAGTTAAACAGAGGTTCAAAGAGTGGGGCCAGCAGGGATTTCTCCATGCCAAGAGGCAGCCTGGTCTGCCCTGCATGGAAAAGTGCTGCAGCCAAAATCCCTGTGGGGTTTTGCTCAGTCTGGGGCTGGGCCCTCAGGGCTGCCCCTGAGTCTCTGCAGGTTCATCAGGGTCCTCCTGGATGGGTCATCCCTTGGGGATGGAGCAGTGGCTCCAGAGGCAGTTATCCAAGATCCCTCTGTGGGAACAGGAGTTGTCCCATCCCCATCTCTATCCCTGTCACAATCACCACCCCCATCTTTATCCCCATGCCTTCTTCCATGCAATTTCCCCCAGCCCAGACAAATTTCCAGCCTAGAAAGGCAGTATCCCCAGCACATATCATAAGTAGCTCCTCGAAACAGCCCCCGCATATCTATACCCATCCCTGTTCCCTTCCCCATCCTCATCACTCTCCCCACCCCGTCCCATCCCATCCTCATCCCCATCCCCTTATCTATCCCTCTCCTCTTCCCTGTCCGTATCCATATCCTCTTCCCCATCTGTATCCCCATCCCTATCCCTATCCCACCCCACTCCCATTTCTATCCCACCCCATCCCCATCCCTATCGCCATCCCCATCCCTATAGCCATCCCCATCCCTATACCCATACCAATCCCTATCTCTACCCTTATCCCCATGCCCATCCCCACCTTCATCCCCATCCCCGCTTTCTTCCCCACCCTCACCCTTATCCCCATCCCAACCCCTCGCCCAGCAGGCTGTGATGGTGTCTTTGTTCTCTGCCTTTCCCATCTCCTTCCCAGGCTGACCCCGTGGGTCACTGTGTGAAAGTTCATCCCCATCTGAACTGAATTCCTGCAGCTGCGGAGCCTGGGCTCACGTCACGGGAGGGACCGGGGCGATGCCGGTTTACAGGAATGCTGCTCACAGCCTTGCTTTGTTGTTGGAAGTGTGTCGGGAGACTCAGTGCAAGGGGAATAGGGCAGATGTGAATGACACCATCGCTGCTTTGGGGATAAAGTTAGGCTTTCCCGGAGAACGGGTATTCTGATTCAGCAGCAGTCGGGAGACATCCAACAGGGATTTCCTACCGGCCACTGGCTGAGCACAGCAGCACGTCTCACCCAGGCAAGCACTGGCAGCATTCCCTGCTGGAGCGGGTACTCCATCTGCCTTGGTCTCCGCTCAAACCTGGTCCTGGCAGTGACTTCACTGGGGCGCAGCACAAAACCCACATCCTGGGGTTGCTTATTCCTGCTCTTCCCAACCGTGGAGCTTTGCTGGACCAGGAACCCCGTCACTCCCTACTCGGGAAAGGGGCTGTGAGGCTCCTTCCCGGACCAGGCTGGTGGCACCCCGACTGTCACTGCTCTGAGGCTTCCTGAGCATCGGCCTCATCCATCCCCAGGGCCAGGGACACCCCCTCAGCCCCGGCATCGGGCTTGCAAAAGCTCCTGCTCTTGGTGCTGCTGCTGCTTGAGACAGATTTCCAAGCAGGGTGAGTCAGAAACATGGAAAGTCGGTTGGAGCCATCCACCCCCAGTGAGGACCATTGGGCCCTCAGCCATGGAGGCTCTGTTCCCATCCTCTCTCTTCCAGCTTGCCCTGCCTCCCGGGTAAAACTGATGGCAGCCCCAGAGAGGGGAGAAGATGTTGGTACCGCGCTGCAATGTCCCCTTTGGGCTCCAGAGGATGGGCTGAGGGTCACAGCCACCTCATGGCTCCTCTGAGCCGGGATGATCCCAGCCTCGAGCAGGGATGCGCATTTCCATGCTTGAAAAGCGGCCAGAACAGGCACTCACGGTCCAAGCATCCTCCTCCTTTCCCTGGCGGGGCTGGATGAAGGTTATGCAAGTCTTCCCTCTCCTTTCTCCTTCCTGCCGTGCCGGGGCTCCTCAGGGAGCCCGGGGGTTACTGTGCCGAAGGCCACACATGCCAGAAGGCAGGAAGCCGGAGGGTCGGGTGCACGTGGGAGGTTCGGCAGACGGGGAAATCTGACCCTTACTTTTACAGTCATCTCCCTTTGAACACCGCTCCCCTCTGATGGGGGGCTCTGCTGCCTGAGCGTGCGGCTCATCGGGGGTGCAGGGCCCCAAGGGGTGGGGATGTCCCTTCAGCATCCTCTGTCTGCTCCCAGTCCCATGTGGGAAGGGCCAGACCACAGTAACCAGGGCAGGGCTCTGCTTTCCCAACAAGACAGTGGTGGCTTCTCTTTTGTTAACCTTTGGCTAGCGACAGAGAACGGCTTTGAAAGAGCCTTTGATAGGCACCATCCAGCACCCGCGGGTACCTCTCCTGAAGCATCCTCACCCAGTTTTGCCTCGTGTCACCTTCCATATCCAGCAGAAGGAACACACGTGGGTACAAAGTGGCTCTGCTCGTGCGGGGCTGGGGCAGAGCAATCCCTGTTTCATTTGAGTTTCTTGGAAAAACAACGGTGATGGGGTCCTCTCCTGATGCATTTGGATGTTTTGATTCGTGGGACTTTGCTCAGCAGACGGTAGCAAAGCTGAAGTGGGTCCAAATCTGTGTCTGAGCTTTGACCATCTCACGTAAGATCACCTCACCTGCCTGGCAGAGAGCGTGTGCCCACGTTTGGCATATGGTGATCCTCCCATCCGAGGAAAATCGGATACCTACAGACAAAACCCCAATGCCAAGAACCTGCCTACGTGGCTCAGGGGTGGCTTCCCCATTGCAACGTGCAGAGAAAAGATAGATCCTGAGCACGGTCCAAGCAAATCCTCTCCACCCCCAAAACAATAGGAACCCAAAGTGTGACATTTCCCATCAAACAAAGATTTGGGAGGGTTTTTGTTCAGCACCGCAGGAATGAGTGGCAGGAGGACAGGGCCAGGAAAACCTTGGCTGTGGAGCTCTGCTCCAGGAGGGTTTTCTCTGGGCCAACAGGAACAATCCCACTGCTGGTGCATGTTCCTCCTCCTGGTGTGTGGCTCCCCAGGGACACCCCGTCCCCAGCCTTGCCAGGAAGGCTGGATATCATCAGGAGCACAATCCTGCTGCAGGGCTGGGTGCATTACTGGCACTCAGGGGTGCCTCAAGCCTGGGTGATGCTTGTTCACACCACCCCTGAGCAGCCTCATCCTGTGAGTGTTTGGATCCCTGCTTGGAGCTTGTTGGGGTGATTTTGGGGGACACCAGTGGCAAAAACAGTGGGGAGGACCCTGTCACTCTGGTTTCTGCCCCAGGATGGTTTCTTCCTCTCTCCCAAATCCTTCTAACACTGATCTGGTGCAAGGGATGGAGCCATGCCTGGCTCTGAGCAAATTTACCCTTGGACTTCAGTACGTGGTGCAAAAATAGCCGTCAGAAAGGGGAGAGATGCCCTTTGCCATTTGAATAAGTGTTTGCGCTGTCAGAGCAAGCAGTGTTTGGGGATTCAGTGGAAGGCTCCAGGGGCTCTGAGCCAGGACCAGACAATTTTCACCCTGTCGGCTGCCAGCCGTGAGCTGCACCGGGAATGCAGCTCCTAATCCCTGCTCAGGGAGACATTCGGGAGAGGAGGTGCCTTCCAGGGAATCGAGTGCCGGCTCCCGGCTTCCCTGTGCGTTTCCATGCCAGAAATGCCCCCCTGTTTGGTTGCCTGACCATGGGGTGGGATGAGGGAGGCTGTAGGGATGGGATGGGATGGGATGAGGGAGGCTGCAGGCATGGGATGGGCATGGCGAGTCTGCAGAGGTGGCAATGGGCTCTGGAATGAGACAAGATACAGGGATTTAACAGCAAATCCTCACACCATGCTGGTCTTGAGCAACAGCCTCCAGGGGCTGGAGCATGATGCTCGATCTCTTCTCCCACTTGAAGGCAAACTGGGGGGAGCTGGGACCTCACCCAGGGTCCTGGAGAATTGATTGGGATTGAGGTGGCCACTGAATGGGGACCCCCTGTCTGCAATGGGGACACTGACCCAGTGCAGAGCGCTGCTGCCCGCAGGTAACCGAGCCTGCATCTGCCACCACGACCTTTCTGCCTGGCTTGGCAAGCCCGGCCCGGAGAATGAAATTAGAAGCAATTAAATATTAAGCTTGGCTCAGGCTCAGATCAAACTTTCAACCAATTTTAGCTGCTGGTTGCTTTGGAGACGGCATGCGCTGGAGCTCAGCCGGTGATGCAACACGGAGCGGGGGCTCTGCCAGCACGGAGCTCTTCAGGACAGGAATAGACAGGAGGGCGGCCGGTGGCCAGAGCCCGTTGAGCCTGGGCTGGAGCCGGAGTACACGCAGGGAGGAACGGGCAGGTCCTGCAATAGCTGACATCGCAACCGAAATCGGCAGCTTTGGTTTCTGCTCCCGGATTGATTCCTGCTCAGTTGAGGACCTTCCTCTCCCTGGGGAGAACACGGAGCTTTGGGGGACAGGGAAGGGGCAAGACACGGCAAAGACCCCCAAGGGCCCCCAGCTGAGGAGCACACGAGGGGTCCCCGCCGCTGCAGCAGGGGGTGGGCTGGCGATGGGGCCGTTGGCCATGGTGTCACCGCACCAGCACCCACAGAGCTTCCACAGAGGCTTTGGGCTGCCTCGGGTGCTGACTCAGGGGTGGCAGAGCTCCACAGAGAGCAAACAGGACTGGGGTCGGGAGCAGGGGGCAGCGGCAGCGGTGCTGAGCCACGGGGCACCCTTCCCTCAGCACACAGGGCTTGGAGCAAGCTGCTGCAGTGGAAGGGGTCCCTGCCCGTGGCAACGGTTGGAGCTGGAGGAGCTTCAAGGTCCCTTCCAACCTGGACCATTCCAGGATTATACAATCCAGGCCCCTCCGGCAGATGCAGAAAGACCCTGTCCCAGCAGCACACCATGGCCCCGACCCCCACCAGGCGCTCTGTGAGCTGGAAAGCCACGGGGCCATCTGTCACCCAAGGGATACCACGGCCAAAAAGAGTTTAAGCCGCAGCCCCCGCCCCCAGCAGGGCTTTGACACAGAAAAATGGGAAATTTCAGGCTCTGCAAAACCCATCAAGGGTTTTCTTTCACCCCGAAGGGACTTGGAGGAGGCATGATGCCATGGTGATGGGCAGCCATCTACAGGCACGTGGTGGAGCTGGGTGCAAGGCGCCAAGGTGCTCGGTGGTGTCGGAGCTGTGACTCTTCGGGCAGTGTCTGTGTGGGTCTGATCCAAGCAGTGCTCTTGCCCGCAGCGCCTGCACCGAGCAGGTCACCGAGTGCCTGGGGTCTCAGACGGGCTCCAGCACTGTCAGACGGATGCCGCTCCTCACGTCCATTGCCCTGACAGCACCCCCTCAGCTGCCCGACTGAGGCAGCCTCATGCGAGGCTACCTAACGAACACGGTTATTATTAGCAATGTCAGGACTGATTTGTAAGAGGCAAGTTGAGGGTCCCTGTGCTTGATGGTGGGACCATCCCACATGACCCCAGTGTCCTCTGCATCCCTCCAGAGTCCTGACTGTGAATGGATCACGGGAGGAGGAACATCCCTGGGTACCACATGTGTTGGACAAGGCACGAGGAGCCTTTGCACAGGCATGAGCAGAGCCACATTGTCCCCAGTCTTCCCCCATGAGCCAAGAAGCCACCCTTGGCTCCTACCCTGGCAAACCCCAAGGGAAATATTCAGGCCAGGACTGGGAGTGTCCCCAACATCTGGATGCTGAGAGGAAGAAAGGCAGAGGATCCAGCTGTGCGCAGGAAGCGTGTTGGCTCTCCTGCAGCGTTGCCTCTTCAATAGCCCTGGCCTGGCGGCTCCACAGGCTCTTTGCCATATGTAGGGCATTGCAGGGGGTGCCTGCAGCCGCCTCTGCTCCCCATGGAGCATGAGGAGAGGTGCCTAATTCATCCTTTCAGAGCAGAGATAAGATGGATTAAGGCCTGCTGAATGCTTGCCAAAAGAATTGCCATTAGGCCCTGGAGAGCTTAATCTCCACCAGACTAAGAGCAGACAGGCTGTGCCGCAGCTCGTCCTGTCTGCCAGGGGATAAACACCCAGAGTGGGATTTCGGGGAAACCTTTGGAAGCTACAGAACGCATCCCAAAGTGCACGTGCTGCCCAGAGCACCCAAGGCTGGGTGCTGAGCCCCACGGTCCCCCCAGCACTCAGGGACCAGCTCGTGGCTGGAGATGACGGAAAGGACCAGGTTGGCTGCTGGGGTTTCAAACACCTCCGTGTCTTGACTGTCCCTTCCCATGCTCCCATCTCCAAGGCTCCTCCATCCTGGCACTGTTATCTCCTGCAGATTAGCTCCCCGAAGCTGTCCTTGCCTATGTGCTTCTCATCTGACTCACGTTTGTTATTTCCTGCCCCTATCTCTTATTTCCCTCACGCTTCCCTCTCCCAAGGCCCAGGATAACCCTGACCCCGCTGCTGCCTGGGGACCGACAGTTCCCATGGAGCCAGAGCATCAGCGGGGGAGGCCAGAGCTCCCTCCTCCCACCAGTGCTGACGGACAACCCCAAATCCACCCCCTGAGCTGCCCCCCATGGCCACTCCTGGGGCTGTGCTCAGCGCTGTGCCCATCCTCACCACTGTGGTTCGGGGGAGACATCACCGGTCCGGAGACCACCCTTGCCCAGGGAGAGGTGGAGACATTGGCCTGATCGTGGTGGTGAGCAGTGGGGTGTGATCCGGGTGCTGGCCACCAAGGGGGAACTGCCCCCATTGGCTTCACACCACAGCCTCCGCCTCTCAGGATCCAGGAGAGAGGGAACGGTCCCCATCAACCACATCTCTCTGGAGAGCCCCAGCTGCCCAGGCATCCCACAAAGGGGATTTTTGAGTTCATTTCTCTTCCAGGCCCTGGGAAGAGGCAGCATCTGAGGGCAGCTGGGGGGATGCTCATGGCACAGGGTCTGCGCTTATTGCACCTCTGCCCTGGAAGATGCTGATGTCCTTGATGCCATTTCCTCTGGGGTTTTATGGCTGGAAGGGGTCTCAACCCCATCCATCTCCCACCAGCGCTGTGTGTGCAAGCTGGGCTGTGTTCAGACGCTAAAACCTCAGTCCCCAGCCTCAAGCCCTTCCTTTCAGCACCTCAGGGTGCTCCTCACCCTCAGCTTCCTCTCCACAGGCAACCAAACCTCTATGATGTTCACTGCTGTCACCACCAGCCCTTCCACACTCTCTCCTTTTCCTTTCCTGTCTCCTGCTGCTGCATCCCACCAAGCCAGCAGGAGCGGATGGAGGTTGGGCACCGCTCTCCTATCTCCGCTGGCATGATGCAACCCGGACGCAACCCGGGCTCCTGTCGGCAGTGACACGCTGTCCCAGCCAAGCAAACACAGCTCAGGGCCTCGTGTTGTGTTGCGACAGCATCAATGGCCTCAGCACCCACAGCCAGGGACAGCCCATGCCCGGGGATGGGATCCTGCACTGGCAGCTCTGGTGCAAGTGTCCCAGCACCCCCCAGATCGACCGCCCCAATGGAAACAGGAAGGCCAAGATCTCCCAGTTCATAGAATCATGGAATGCTTTGGGTTGAAGGGACCTTAAAGCTCCTCCAGCTCCAACCCCTGCCACGGGCAGGGACCCCTTCCACTGGAGCAGCTTGCTCCAAGCCCCTGTGTCCAACCTGGCCTTGAACACTGCCAGGGATGGGGCAGCCACAGCTTCTCTGGGCACCCTGTGCCAGCGCCTCAGCACCCTCACAGGGAAGAGCTTCTGCCTAAGAGCTCATCTCAGTCTCCCCTCTGGCAGGTTCAAGCCATTCCCCTTGGCCTGTCCCTACAGGCCCTTGTAGTTCTGATGCAGCCCAGGATGCAAGTGACCCACATTCCAAATGGTCCCTGTCCCCATCAGTGTGTCCGGAGCCCTGTGCTGAGCTCAGCGAGGTCAAGAGGAGGCTCAGCATCATTGCCCACACCTGCACCCCCTCTGCCCTGTCCCCTCCTCTGCCCCTCTGGCAGAGCAGGGCTGCAGGGGACACGGTGGGGGACATTAACTCATCCCCCAGGGCATTAGTGCTGTCCCTGCCCTCCCTGGGGACATGGCAGGCACACAAGACAGGGCACAGGGGAGCCATGGGCTTCCTGTGGCACAGGGCACGGGGATTCTCCCAGCTCACAGGAGGAGCCGAGGCACCAGCAGGATGCAGTGCAGGAGCAGGGGGCACCAGGCACTCCAGGAGCAGTGACAGGGACCAGCATGGCCAGAGCCACCACCACGGGGCCAGGACGGGGCTGGCAGCGGCACGGCTGCGGTGAGGAGGCAGCGACGGGCAGATGTAGGTGAGGGTTAGTCTGTGCTGGGAAAGCTGAGCCTTCCCCACGCTCCCCTGATGTAATGCTTGCAGGAGCAGCATGTTCCAGCAGTACCATAAACACAGGGAAGAAAAGAACTTGACTTTATCTGCCTGTGAGGCCTTGGGAGCATCTAAATTAGGAAAGGAAGGGTTATTACAGTCCTTATTTATGGCTGTAAGTCACTGATCTGCCCCTAACTTGGCTTGGTGCTGTCCCTCACACAGACACAAGCAGGTTCCCAACCCTTGGAACCTTGGCCCAGCACTTGGCATCTCCTGGGCATGGATTTGGAGTCAGCTCACTCGAAAGCAGATGGGTCATTTTCCTCACAGAAGATGCTGGTGTTGCAGAAACTGATGTTTTTACCCACAGATGATTATGAAAAGAAGTCTTCATCCATATTAATCCAACCCCCCAGCAGGATATAACCCCTCTTCTGTCCCCAAACTGAGAAGTTTTATGGTACCCCACCATCCCATTGCCACCAATTGCCACCCATCTGCCAACACATCACCACCATCACCACCATCACCACCATCACCATTCATCACCACCCGTCACCACCAATGCATCACCACCTACCAACAGCCCACCACCAATCACTGCCATCCATCCCTCTCCCATCACCACCAGTGTCAAGCACTCCCAGGTCACAGCGTGTGCTCTGAAAGTCATAACTACTGCTGGGCGCTGGGCAGCGGCGGGCTGCGCGCTGCCTGTGCTGCTGCTGCTGACCCCAGGCTGCTGCCGCGGCGCAGCTCCGCCGCTCTCCCCCGGCGCTGCCCGCTCCAAGCAGGGCTCACATTTATATTTCATGAACACGTCCCCCAGCGCACAGCTTTGCAGTGAGAAGCAGAAATAATTCATGCTCCGTGCGCACGGATGGCGCGGCCCCAGCATCCTTCCCCATCCCAGGCAGGCCGCTGTGCTGCCGCACGAAACGCGCTCCATGCGCTGGATCCTGCCTTCTCCAAAATACAGGGCAAGCCTTTCACCAACCTGCATGTAAAGGTCACTCCAACTGACAGTGCCCGGCGCCCTCCACGCTCCCTTGCAGCGAGGATGTTCCCTACGATTCCTCCCTGTGCAAGGAAATGACAGCAAAATCGCTCTGTTCCCAAGGCCCAGGGATGCTCCTCCAGCAGGAGGCCTGGACAAGATCACAGAATCCCAGCCTGGTTTGGGTTGAAGAGACCTTAAAGCTCCTCCAGTTCCAACCCCTGCCATGGGCAGGGACCCCTTCCACTAGAGCAGGTTGTTCAGACCCGCATCCAGCCTGGCCTTGTGCTGCATCCAAGCAGTGCATCACAGTGCTGCAGACGTGCAGAGGGATGAAATGCTGCTGAAGCTTTCGTGGGATGGAAGCACCAGGGAAAGGCCAGATTTAAAACTAATTCATACCTTGAGTTTTTCCCTAGCTAAAGCACAAGCTGTGGTCCCTGTCAGGGTGTCTGGGTATATTCAGTCCTGTTTGGGGGGGGAAGAAAACCCACTTTTCAGTGCACTTCTGTAGCCTTTCTCCAATGCCTTGGGGTATTGAGCACAGCTTCTGCTCTGCGTGTTCTCACTCGTTCGATGAATAATCAATTTGGCTGCTGTGTGCACTGCTCATGGAGAAAGAAACTGCTTCTTGTTAAAGGTGTGAAAGTAAGTCGTGTGTAAAATTAGCTTAGCCCTTTCCTAAGTCAGATGGGAATTGCTTTCAAAGCATTACAACCTGCCCAGATTCCCAAGAGCTTGGCCATTTTCCACACCAGCTCGAGAGGAGGATTTTCCCAAACTACGGCAGGAGGGATGCTGGGGACTTGTTAATGGCTGGGTCACCAGGATGAGACCCCAAGCAGCATTCCCAAGCTTTGGGAATGCTGGGAGGAAGCGTTCCAGTGTCCATGGGGAAATGAGGGTGGCTGTCCCCAAACGGTGCCTGCAGGTGACACCATCCAGCCCCGCTCCTGGGCTGCCAGCTCCTCTGCCTGCAGCTCGTGTTTCTTTCTGCTGTGAAGAAAACCGAAGTTCTGGGGTGGGATTTGCGGCCACCCCAGGGATTTGGACATTAATTTCTAATGGGGATTAAGAATTCAAATCCCTTAAGCAGCTTTTGCAGCCCCATCCTTCCCTCCTCTGACTGCAGAGACCCCCGGCCAGCCCTGCTCCAGTGTCTGAGAAACCCCCACACCAGCGCAGCGGGAAGGGCTTTTACCACCCAAACCCAGCGTGAGCCTGGGGAAGAGCCCTGATATCCCCTTAAACATCATGGGGTCAGCTGTGCCCTGGCATCACCCTCCCCTGAAACGCAGGGCTGGGGCTCTGCCCCGCTCCAGCGGAGGAGGCCCTTCAGAAAAGGAGGTTGAAGGCTGCTCCCACCAGCAATGCCCCCAGGCCTGAGGAGTGAGTGCAATGCCTCCTCTGCAAGAGTTCCTATAAATAGGCTGACACCATTTCCTTGCTGAATTAGCAGGGGCTTTGAGGCCATTTCCCACCATATCCCAGGTTCCGCACGTTGCTGTCCTGAGTCCACCCTGGGCACACATCTGGCATGGTTTAACATGAGCAGAGCTTGCTGGAAGGGAAGGGAAGGGACCACTTCAAGAGCCCAACTCCACGAACAATAAACCCCAGCAGAAAGGTTGGCTTCCTGGTTCGAACTGAGGGAGAAAAACTTGTTTGTTGTTTCCACTGAAGGCTGCTGGCACGCACAGGGATGTTTTGCAGCTACTTTGGATGCCACGGCAGGCAGCAGGAATCTGGCAGGAGGCAGCTGGCAGGGGTTCCTGGCTGGCAGGACCTTCAAGGCTTGGCCTCAGCAGAGAGAGAGGGGTGAATGTGCTCCCCAGGCGAGCTGGATCCCTGGGGCATCCCTCATCCCTGCCCTGGGACACTGCTCTGCGCTATCGATGCTTGTGGACCCCTCCAGGATCCTCCCTCCCCACGTCCTGGTCGATCTGGGGGAGAAAAATGTGAATTAGGGGCATCCACCGCAGCTGTGACATAGTAGAGGAGGAGGTTGAGCACAGGAGGAAGAGTTGGGGGGGGTGATGCTCCTCTGTCCCCTGGGATGATGCTCCTTGTGCCATCAGCATCTCCCATTCTGCTCCCCCTCCAAGAGCAGAGCAGAGGAGGATGCAGACCCAGGCTGCTCTCACCCTGCTGCCCTGCGACACCAGGGGCTCATATTCCCAAGGCTATGGGACATGGGGAGAGGCAGCAGCCTCTGGCCTCTCTTCCAAGCCCAGGAACCTCGTTAGCAGCTCAGCCCCATTAGTAACCATCTCCATGGTGATGGAGCTCAGGAGATCACATTGCACAGGGGCTCCCGCGCTGAGCAGCCCCTAGGCCAGGCTTGGGCACGCCAGGGCCATGAGGCCGAAGGCGGCGCTCCGCAGGGTGCAGCATTGGTTTCCCATCTCCTCATCCCTCGCAAAGGAAAAGGCATAAATAAACCCCATAATGAACCAGGTGTCCCCTGATTGCCTGGGGCTGGATGGAGGCATCTCCCTGCACGTGCTGCTGTCGGCAAAGAGCCACAACAACCACAATGAGCTCTTGATGGGGAGCAAGATGCCTGAAGATGCCGAACACCCCGGGGCAGCCGCATCCTCCCTCGCCCGGATGGGATCTCCGGAGGAGAGGAGCTCACGCAATAGCCCTTCTGCAGGCACTCGTGCCATCGCTCCAGAGCTTTATGAATATTGTAGCAAGGCCGCTCCTTTCATCTCCGCTTCCTTCCAGGGAGCCCCAAACCTTCTGCACATTCGTTTCCACCTCGCTGTTCCTCTGAATTATTTAAACTCGCCTTCCCGAAAGCGGAGCCCTTCCATTACTGCTCCTTCCTCTGCGGCACACGTGGAATTTGGGGACTTGCAAATCCACTTCATCTCTTTGCATCTGCGCAGAGCCGCAGGTTTCCATGGGCTCCCCTCCCCTCCAGCCACCCCAGGCCACATTCCCAAAGGCAACAAAAACCTCGGGACTAAAGCAGAGCTTTGATGCTTTTTACTGGGGTCCTGGGTGCTGTGGGGTTTCCCAACATGACTTCAATTATGGCCATTGCTCTCCTTGCTGCTGGTCTTCCCCCAGAGACACGTGGGGCTGGCAGTTGTACCAAAGTGGGTCACCACTGGCTCATAAGACTCTGGAAAAATCCCTTGTGGCTCCGTTGCTATCACTTATAAAGCTAGAAAGGGCTTCCTGCAGAGCAGATCCCATCCCTGCCGCTCAAATGAGACATCCCCAATTAATCACCTTGTAACTGGGAGATAGGAATGCTGAGCCCAGCTCCCCGAATGCTTACAGAATCACAGAACCATAGGATCATGGAATGGTTTGGGTAGGAAGGGGCCTTAAAGCTCCTCCAGCTCCACCCCCTGCCACAAGCAGGGACACCTTCCCCTAGGGCAGCTTGCTCCAAGCCCCTGTGTCCAACCTGGAGGCTCAAAATGCTGCTGGACAAAAATGCACTTTTCAGTAACCTAGAGCATGGAAAGAGCTTCCCTGGCTCCTTCCGAGCGGTGGGAGCTGCGCTGGACCCCTGGGCTCCCTGGGGATCCGGCCGCGGCCCACGGCAGGGTTTTGGGGCAGCTCCAGGGGATGTTGGCAGCGAGGGGGTGACTCAGCCGGGTTTGAAGCATTTCGCTCTCTCCTGTCGTGCCTGAACCTGCCGGGAGCTCCACAGGCAGATTCCAGCGGCCACATCAGCCCTCCCCTGGTGCTGCACCGCGGCTGGGCTGTTTGCTGGAGCGAGACACCCTCAGCCAACATCCTCCTGCTGTTCATGGGCTATTCCGTGGCTATCTCATGCCCCACTAATGCTCTCTTGATGTGGCTCATCCCCTCCAAAGCCACAATGGGGCAGTTGGGGTCTCCTCACCCCGCTGATGGGGGGGTGGAGGAGGTGCAATGTGTGCCCTGCGGACAAGTTATTCCTGATACCATCACTTGTTCATGGATTTACTGGCACAGAGCTGCAGAGCGGAAACGGGGAAGGAGGCTCCAAGGGGACACCCGTGCGGAGGGGCTGCCTCAGAGAGCAGCTCCCTGCTCCGTAACTCCCACAGTGTTCCAGCTCCGGGCAGCAGCACCAGAGGGACGTGGAGCCGCTGGGGCGAGTCCAGAGGAGGCCCAAACCAGGCTGTGGTTCTGTGGCACCAGCCCCACAGGGGGTCCATCCCTTCCCCACCGCAGGCTGGTTCAGGCTGCTCCCCTCCGTGCGTCACTCCCTGCATTAATCATCCCCTCGCTCTGCACCAGCTCCTCACTGAGCGAGAACTTCGCACATTAAAAATTAACAGCGCTAAATGATTGATGCCGGCACCCGCGCCCTGCGGCACCGCTCGGCAGCTCCCGCTCGGCTGCCCCCAAGGGCTGCCCCGTGTCCTTGTCCCACTGCTCCGGGCATCAGCTGGGGGAGAAGCCCAGCGCGGCCGTAACCCCCGACCCTCTCCTCACTCCTCAGCACCCCGTCTGCGCCCCCAGCACCCCCTAGCACCCCCCTGCACTCCCATCACTCATCAGCACCCCCAACACCCCCCAGCACCCCCCTGCACCCCCCTGCACTCCCATCACTCATCAGCACCCCCCAGCACCCCCCAGCACCCCCCAGCACCCCCCTGCACTCCCATCACTCATCAGCACCCCCAGCACCCCCCTGCACCCCCCTGCACTACCATCACTCATCAGCACCCCCCAGCACCCCCCTGCACCCCCCTGCACTCCCATCACTCATCAGCACCCCCAGGACCCCCCCGCAGCCCCGCTTCCATCCCAGCAGCGGTTCCCGGTTCGACACCGCCCCCTGCGGGCCGACACGTCCCGGTGCACCGGAGCGCGCAGCCGCGCGGGGGGGCACCAGCGGCGAGGCGGGCGCCGGTGGACGGAGGGGGATGACGGGGATGGGGCTTCGGGCTGCAGCACCGGCGGCTTGGGGTCACCGACACCCCCACCCCCCACCTCATCACCCCCCCACGCTGTCACCCCGCCACACCGACGGTTAACAAATGTCCCTCATTGACCACAACTCTTCCAGTGCCACCATCCACCTAATTCCTTATCCACCCAGTGGTCCATCCATGTGTCTCTCATGCATCATCTGCAGGAAAAGCTCCTTTAGATCAGCCACATTCTGACTCCTCTCTGCTTGCCAGCAAAGGAAAATCCAGCCAGGACACCTGGGCTCCAGGAGGGAATCTCTCTTGGAAGCACTGTGGATGGTGCAATATTTGGGGAACCTTATTCTGTCCAATAGATGAGGTGGGAAGCTCCCAGCAGAGATTGGAGAGCAGAAAGCACCAGCAGAGATGCTGCCCTGAGGAGGATTTGGGCTCCAAACCATCCCACCGAGGGGAAGGAACAGGAAAGCTCGTCCCCTTGGCCACACTCCGATGTCACCAACTCAATGGGCCGATTGTGCGCTGGGACCAGATGCGCTGCTTTGGATGGTGGCACAGAAAGGCTTTTCTGCTGCTTCTCAATAACAGATCTATGACGCTCCTGCCAGGAAGGTCCCGCTGAGCACCCCTCGGCCCTTGCCAGATCCCGGGCAGCTGGGAACCTGCAGGGCAGAGAAGGGTCCTCTGTGCGTCGAGGCACTCGGATTCCCTGGAAATGTCAAGCTGGAGTTGGATGCCATCAGCCTGGGGGCTCTGAGCAGGGGGGAGCGGAGCTGGAAACAGCTGGAAATAACTCCAGATGGAGAGACTGAGAGGTTGCTTTGCTGGTGGCTGTGGCAGGGCACAAGGGCATTGCTGTGCAGGACATTCCCTCTTTGTCCTAAGGAGCTGGCTGATGTCTTCGCTGGGAGATAAAGGGCAGAGAACACAGAAGAAGAAGGTATTTGGGGTGGTTTGCTCCCCCTGTGCATCTCCATCCCCATCCTCATCCTCATCTCCATCCCCGTCTCCATCCTAATCCCCATCCCCACTCCCACCCCTATCCTGCTCTGCAATGTGAAGACACTGGGAATCAGTGGGTGAAGCTGAGCCCACATCACCACCAGGTGATGGGGACATCCATGTCCTCCCCTCTCACCAGGAACTGGGGGGCTCAGAGCTGTGCCAGAGCTGCTGCTCCTGCACAAGAGCATTTCCCAGGGGATGGGAAAGGATCAGGGATTGCCACAGCAACCTGGCCTTGAACACTGGCAGGGATGGGACAGCCACAGCTTCTCTGGGAACCCCGTGCAGTTGGGTTTTAGGGATACAGCACAGAGGCCCCTGAAGAAAAATACCCATTTTTTAGGAGTGCTGAGCTGCAGCTGAGATCCCGACTTTTCCATGCACCCCGGGCTGAAACCCTCAGCATGCAGCATGAACGGATACCTGGAAAATCCCACACCTGGGAGCATCCTGCCGGCAGCTCCCACCAGCCGTTGGGGAGGGTTTATGGCCCTGTTAAGTGCAGAAGGGTGCTGCCGTTGGGGCAGGAGCTCCATCCTGCGCTGCTGGTGGGGCTGGCCTCCAGCCAAAGCAAATCCCAGCACTGGAAACCCGCACGGCATTGTCCTCAGGCCTGATAAGCCTGAGCTGCAAATCCAGCCACAAAAGAGAAGCCGCCCCGTCCATCCCAGGCCGGCCCCGGCTGGTGCCGTGCCAAGCGGGAGCAATATTGCCCAAGATAAAAGCCAGCGCCCAGTCTAAAATGTCACCTGCGGCCACATCAGAGGGAACACGAGAGAGGGGACAGGGGACAAGCACCTGCGTGAGGGTTGGTCTTAGAATCACACAGTCCCAGTCTGGTTTGGGTTGGAAGGGACCTTAAAGCTCATCCAGTTCCTGACCCTGCCACGGGTTGCTCCAAGCCCCTCCAGCATCCAGCAGCCCCTCGAGGACCCTTCCTCTGGTCCCAGCGTCTCCAGCTGTGAAAGCTGCTCCCGCTTCACCCTCGGGCCCTTTGTTTTGCTGCAGCATCCCAGGGAGGAAGGATCTGAGAAGAGAGGCAATGAGAGGAAACGAGAGCTTCCTGCCTGCTCCCGGACCTGCGGGCAGAAAACGAGGACATTCTGCTGCAGGAGGGGACTGTGCCGGGCTCGGTCAGCACGGAAGTGTTCACGCTGCTTTCCTACAGGGAATGCACTGGGCAAAGCCTTGAACAGCCTTTGCCCACGGGTCCTACACGGTGCCCAGCCCATGGAGGGTGTGATGGAGCTGGGCTTGGGCAGGCACAGAGGAGCTGAACAAGCAGGGATGAACTCAGGGAGACAGGAAGTGTTTGGAACACACACACACGTACTCTCTTTCCAACTGCCCTGGTGGGGAAACTAAGGCACAATCACATGCATAGTTCCAGCTGGCAGAGAGCAAAGGTTTGGGAATTATGGGGAAAGCCATTTTTTGAGACCCTTTTCTGGACCCAAAAAAAAGGTTTTTACTGTTTCTGATGAATTGAAACTCCTCAGGTCCCAGGGGTTCTATTCAGGTGGATGCTCTTGGGAGGGACATGGAATCCCAGCCTGATTTGGGTTGGGAGGCACCTTAAAGCTCCTCCAGCTCCAACCCCTGCCACGGGCAGGGACCCCTTCCACTGGAGCAGCTTGCTCCAAGCCCCTGTGTCCAACCTGGCCTTGAGCACTGCCAGGGATGGGGCAGCCACAGCTTCTCTGGGCACCCTGTGCCAGCGCCTCAGCACCCTCACAGGGAAGAGCTTCCACCTAAGAGCTCATCTCAGTCCCCCCTCGGGCAGGCAGCTCGAAGCTCGGCACTCAAGCAGGAGCAGCAGAGAAGCCACAGGCACTGCCATTTGCCCCAAGCCTGGGTTTGTCTGGGGCTGCCGGGGACTGCTGGTCCAGGCAGGCAGGTGACACAGCTCAGACCAGTCCTGGGTCAGCGTCCCTGGCCCAGGGTGAAGCCACCGAGCTGGCTGAGAGCCGAGACTGAAGCATCCCACATGCAGTTATCATTTATATGGGGTTCAACCCCAACTGACCCTTGTGAGTTCTCTGCTCATGCCCTTGCATGTGAGCTGTGCAGTTTCCACAGAAAACTGGGGCCCCCAACACAAGAGGGACGTGGAGCTGTTGGAGCGAGGCCAGAGGAGGCCATGGAGCTGCTGCGAGGGCTGGAGCAGCTCTGCTCTGGAGCCAGGCTGAGAGAGCTGGGCTGGGGCAGCCTGGAGAAGAGAAGGCTCCTGAAGGGGAGACCTGAGAGCAGCTCCAGTGCCTGAAGGGGCTGCAGGAAACCTGGAGAGGGGCTTGGGACAAGGGCCTGTAGGGACAGGCCAAGGGGAATGGCTTTAAGCTGCTGCAGGTGGCCGAGGTGCAGGTGGAGGCCGTGGTGGCACAGGGTGCCCAGAGAAGCTGTGGCTCCCCCATCCCTGGCAGTGCTCAAGGCCAGGTTGGTCACAGGGGCTTGGAGCAAGCTGCCCTATGGAAGGGGTCCCTGCCCGTGGCAGGGGTTGGGGCTGGAGGAGCTTTAAGGTCCCTTCCACCCCAAACCATGCTGGGATTCTGGGATTCTATAAAAACGTAAGTGCCAGAAGTTAGGGCTGCCCCTTGGGTTTAACCTTTTTCAGTCACCAGAGCTTAAAGCCAGAGGAGCCCAACCAGCACAGGGGTGTTTGTCAGATGCCCAAGTGCAGGAACAGGTGACGTGGACATGGGTCCTCCATGGAGCTCTGAGCCGGAATACGGGGCATGAGCTCTGCAGCAGTGGGACTTCACTCATCACACCAGGCCCCACTTTTCTGGATGGATAAGACAAGCCCTGCATGGCTAGAGAGGACCATAAGGGCTACTTAGCCAAGCAGCCAGTGAATGGACAGGAGCAGCGCTATTCTAGACCTGCTTTGGAGACGGAAGGAGGGCATGAAATCACCAAGTTCATTACCACAGGATGCCAGAGAGGCCAAGTATGTAAATGGGTTGGAGAGGGACGAGGTCTGTCGGTGGAGGTAGGTGCATCAGGGCTATTAAGGTACTTCCGTCCGGACGCAAACCCTTTCTCAGGAAGCCCCTGAGCTGCCAGCCAGCAGCAGGGAGGGACGCCGGGAAGCACATCTTGTTTCTCCTGCTCTTCCCGTGAGTAGTGTTACAGAAAGAGTCAGTGTGGAAAAATACCCGGGGGGGGGAGTGCGGGGGGAGGTTCAGGAGCTGAAAAGGGAAAGAAAAAGAAGGAAAAATCCTTGCTGAGGGTTTCAGCATTGGAAGGGGTTGGAGCAGTCAATGAAGGTGTGAAACTGCCAGGGGTCCCTGTGGGATGGAGACAGCCCAGACCTCGCTGAGCAGGCGAAGCAGGCGGGGAAGAAAGCTGGCAAGAAAAGGAGACAAACAGCCTGTTGCTGGGACAGGGGAGGGCTGCCAAAACCCAGCGGGGCCAGGCCGGGGAGCCCAGCACAAGGCTCCCGGCCGCAGGACGAGGGCAGGCAGTGAGAGGCCATGGGGACGAGGCAGGGTGTGCTGAGGGAGGATGGCGGGGTGGGAGCTGGATCCCAGCGAGCTGAGCTCAGGCAGGGGATCCCCCAAACCTGGGGTAACAGGGGTAGGGGATCCCCTTGTCTCCAGGGTGAGCATCCCCCAGGGGAGCAGGGTCAGGGGGGAGTGGAATAAGGGTACCTCAACCCCAGGGTGACCAGGGCAGGGGATCCCCCATTCCCGGGGAGAGCAAGGTAGGGGATACCCGCATACCTTCACTCACTGGGACATCCCTTCCCCAGGGTATCCAGGACAGGGGACTCCCGGGGTGACCAGGGCAAGGGACACCTCCCTTCCTGCACTTACCGGGACACCCCTTCCCCGGGGACCCGGGCAGGGGATACCGCACCGGGGGCAGGGCCACGGGGACCCTCATACCCGAGGAAAGGGCTGCGTGGGACCCCCCGCACCGGGCTGAGCGGGGCTCGGGGGCGGTGCCCGTCCCGACCGGGGCCCGGGGGCGCTCCCCGCCCGCTGCCGCCCCGCCCCGGCCCTGCTGCCGGCCCGCCCTCGGCCCGGCGGCCCCGAGCTGCAGCCCGAAGCCGCCGGGCTCGGGACGGCGGCCCCCGCGCTAGAGCTCGGCTGCAGCCCAGACGCGCGGACGGCGAGGTGAGGGGCGACGGGACCGGACGGGACCGAGCGGACGGGGCGGGGGCTCGTCCCGGTGGCGGAGCCCCGCAGGGCCCCGGAGCCGCCGCCGCCGCCCGGGGCCCGCCGAGGGGCCGCTCGCAGCCGCCGCGACGGGACCGCAGCGGGCTGGGGCCGCACCGGCATCCCCCGGAGCGGGGCTGCTGCCGGCGGCCAGCGAGGAGGGGCCGGGACCGGGACCGGGGCCGTCGGGGCCGGGCTGGGGCGCCCATCGCCCGCTGGCGGGAGCGCGGAGTCCCCGGGAGGTCTCCTGGGATGCGGGGGGCTGCGGTCACCCGGGGGCTATGGGGAGCTGTGGGGCTCCCGAGGGTGCTGGGGACACCCAGAGCTGGGGGTGCTGCAGGCTCCCTGGGGTGCGGGGAGCGGCTGTAGGCATCCCAGGGTGCTGGGGACCCACAGGGCACCCCATCGTGCTGCAGGCCTCTCGGGTGCTGCAGGGTTCAGGGTGCTCCTCATGTGCACATGGGAAACCCGACATGGGACTGTGCCTGCACACCCTGAGTGTAAATTTAACCATTCCATCGCCTCCTCGGGAGGACGACTCCAGCCCCTGGGGCTTGTTCCCAGGTCTGTTGTCACCAGCTCCAAGGGAATCGAGGAGGTGTCGGTGGAAAGTGCTGTTGGGCAGCTGTGGTGAGGGTGCAGGAGTAGTGGTAGATGTTTTCTAGTGGGCTATAGAGCTATAGGTGTGATGGGGCACATAGAGCTGATCCCTGTGTGAGTACATCTGCATAGGGACCTGCCTGTTGTCCGGGTAGCGTGTGAGCCTGGGGTGCTGGAGCTGGTGCTCAGCCCAGGCAGCCCCTGCAGCCTCCCGACCAACCGGGCTGCCGGTGACGACAGCTCCAGGAATAACGGCCCAACCCTGAAATCGGGCTGCTGAGAAGAGGGAAGCGTTTCCCTTCCCCTCCCGAGTCAGCACCGGCGCACCCACCCGCATGGGATCCAGCTCCTCGGGAGCAGCCCCAGCCTGGACCGCATGGCCGAGGTGGCCTGGGCAAGCAGGCACAGGACGGTGGGTGGCACGGAGCTCGGGATGCCCCGTGCAGCCCTGGAGCAGGGGATGGGGATGGGGTGTGTGGCTGAGAAGATGCCATGACCCCCCAGTCCCTCCCATCCGCACCCAGCGGGAGACAGTGCAGGTGATAGGCACATGTGGTGCCTGGCTCGGTGTGAGGATCCTGAATCCCAGCCGGTTGCTGGAGCGGAGGAAGCCATGTGCTTGCTCAGTGGTTTCCCTTTAACTTCGGAACAACCTCAGCCCTGAGCTTTGGGGCTTATCGCCTGCACGCAGCTCCGAGGAAAGCGTGCCTGGCCGAGATAAATCAAGTCACCCTGGCGAGGGCTACTCTGGACTCTGTTCTTCTCACATTCCTCATGACCTCAGTAGTCTGGCTTTGGGAGGAGAGCTGGGGAGACCTCTCCCTGTGTCCAGCCTCTGGAGTGGCTCGGGTGAGGGGAAGGACCCAGAGGAGTCCAGGGTTTTAAAAGCAGCACCCCCAGGTCTATCCCCTGAGGGAATGGGGACCCCCAGGGTGGATTGCCCCACGGACCACAAAGTTGGGAGTAGCAGGGGGCTGACTGGTTGTGGGTACTGGATGGTATCTGAGCTGTGCCTGCCTGTGCCATCCCTCATGTGGCTTTTTATTGGAATCAAGTGGAAAGGCTCCAATTTTAGACCCAAGTTTCCTATAGGTTGAAGGCCAGGTTGGACAGGGCTTGAAGCAAGCTGGTCCGGTGAAAGATTTTGGCACCAAACTGGCCAGCGGGGTCTTCCCCATCAGGTCTTCAGCTCAGGTGGAGAGCAGCTTCTTTGATGCGATGCCACAGTGATGGCAGGAGGCTGGGGACAAGGCTGGCTTTGTGCCACCAGTGCCTGGGCTGGAGGTGCAGGGACTTAACCCTCCCATCACTGCTGCATTCCAGGGCCACCTGCGTCCATTGCTCATCCTCACTGGCTCAAATCCAGCCTGGCCACTCAACCAGCCCAGGGCAGTGTGCGTGTCACAAGGGCTTTTTGCGCATCACAGGGTCCCTGGGGCATATTGCACAGTACTGGGAGCTTGCAGGTCCCATCACCTGGTTTGCTCCTTGGTTTTGAAGCTGGGTGAAAGCAGAACATCCTCCCTTGGGTCCAGCTCATCCCATCGGACAAGTGGTGGGGGTCTGGAGCTGCAGGAGGGTGCCCCTGGCTTTGGGGAGGGGTTGACAGCAGCTGCTGGCATCGGTTGGAGAGGCGGGATGAGGTGGACGAGGGGATGAGGAGAAGGCACCTTTGCTGCACACCGATGTCCATCAGAGGCGGGTTTCCTGGCGAGGCCCCAGGCAGCTCCGTACCCGGCGGAAGGGAGCTGCCGGCCGCTTCCCCCGAGGAAACGCAGCCGCTGGCTCTGCTCCTGCTGCTCTCCCGCTTCCTCCCGTTTGATTCCTGCTGTGCGCACTCCGCGGGAAGTTTGTGCTGGCCCCAGCGCTGTTTAATTACCTGGAGCAGGGGCTGTGCGGAGGAGGAAGCGGCCGCTTCCTGGAGGGGAGGGATTAGACCGAGAGGGGGATGTGCAGATCCTTCTAGGCACAAAGGCAGCACAGGAATGGTGGGGTACCGGCACGGAGCTGGGGTGTTCCCAAGGGAGGTGCTGGCATGAGGCTGGGATGAACGTTTCCAGGGATGTGGCATCCACAGCTTCTCAGGTTGTTCAAGGCCAGGCTGGACACAGGGGCTTGGAGCAAGCTGCTCCAGTGGAAGGGGTCCCTGCCCGTGGCAGGGGCTGGAGCTGGAGGAGCTTTAAGGTCCCTTCCAACCCAAACCACGCTGGGATTCTATGATTTGGGGCTGGATGCGGGTGTTTCTCCTCAGCCATGGCTGGATCCCTCCCCCTTCTCAGGATAGCTTTAAGCCTCAGCTTCCCTTAAGGCTGTTCCTGAGCTGCCTTTCCTCTGTGGCACGCTTCCTCCCCTGCTTTCTTCCCAAAATAGCCTGTGCCAAATGCTTTCCCTGCCAACAGCTGCCCAGCCCCACAACCACTTGTGCCCCACAGGACCATGTGTGTGCTGGAGGGTGATGCTGTGCCCAGCAGCTGCGGGTGCTCCCAGGGTGCTGTTTGCCCCCCATCCCACTCCCACCAGCACCATTCCACACCCGGGCCCCAGCACCCAGATGCTGTGGCAAGTCCCAGATGAAGTCTCACATCTGGCAGCACCCCCAGCCCTGAGCTCACCCCTGCAGTGCAGTCACATCCTGCCGGTTCTCCTCCGGTGTGCCCATTGCCTGGCTCCTGGGAAAACCAGGCTCCCATTCCATTCCTCCGTGCCTTAGAGAATCCCCGAATCCCAGCATGGTTTGGGTTGGAAGGGACCTTAAAGCTCCTCCAGCTCCAACCCCTGCCACGGGCAGGGACCCCTTCCACTGGAGCAGCTTGCTCCAAGCCCCTGTGTCCAACCTGGCCTTGAGCACTGCCAGGGATGGGGCAGCCACAGCTTCTCTGGGCACCCTGTGCCAGCGCCTCAGCACCCTCACAGGGAAGAATGGTGCTGGCAGCTGTCTGTGGTCAAGTGGCTTTGCAAAAGCATCCAATGCCTTTATCCAGAGGAAACTTCTCCGCTGAGAATCACACCCAGAAGGGCCTCAGCCTCTGCTCCTTCCCAGCCCGCTCCCCCGAGCTCTGAGTCATGACTCGGCACCCTCGGCGCTGGCACTGTGACCATCCCCGGCTGGGAAGCATTCCTTAAATGTACAAACAATTCCGGCCCCACCGGCAGCACCGCAGCAGCCGCTCGAGGTTCAGCCCTACGTCACCAGGGCTGGTGGGGAGCCAGGGGGTCCCTGGGGTGCCCCCCGTTTAGGGGGAGGTGGTTTGTGGCCATGGAGGGCTCATTGGTCCCTGGTTTGTCAGGTTTGGCTGGATGTGGTCCCATTCTTGTTGCAGGTTGATGGTCCCCTGCTCAGCAGCATCCCTTGGGAGAAGATGGCTCAGCCTGCACCCCTGAACCAGAACCTCCCAGGTAATGGGACCAGGGTGGTCACAGGGCAGCAGAAGCAATGGGAAGGGAACGGTAGGGCTGAGCTATTCAGTCCCATCCCAAGGGACTTCCTCATCTTATCACCAACCCCAGCACAGAGCAGGTACCCTGGGACACCCCAGCAGCCGTGAGGATACTGGGAATGATCCATCATGGCAGGGAGGAGGGCTGCAGGCTGCGATTCCCAGTATAACCCTGTTGGAAAAGCCTCTCTCCACCAGGTCCCGGCCCAACCATTCCCTCTTCTCTTGCAGATCTCGGTGGCCCGTTCTTGTACCGGGACCAGGACAATGGGGAGAAGAGCTCGTATTCCGTGGAAACCCCCTACGGCTTCCTCCTGGACCTGGATTTCCTCAAGTACGTGGATGACATCGAGAGCGGCCAAACCCTCAGGAAGGTGCCACTGCCCCGGAGGGCCAAAGGGCCGCGGCAGCCCCCCAGCACCCTGCGCAGCCCCAGCAGCCACGCCAGCGCCTGGACCTCCACCGAGTCCCTGGCCTCCACGGCCAGCGAGGACGGGAGGACGCTGCTGCTGCTGTCCCCGCCCGGCCGCGTGCCCCTGGACCCCCCGAGCAAGCCGGCCCCGCATCCCATCTCACCGCCGCCGCTGCCGCTGCTGCCACCTCCCACCCGCAAGTGCGGGCTGAGGAACCCGCGCGTGGAGAAGACGCTGCTGGAGACGAGCCGGAGGCTGGAGCAGGAGCAGGACAGGGCCGGGCCCTGCCGCGGCGGCACATTGGGAGCCCCGTGTCAGCCCCCGCCGTGGGTGCTGGGGGAGGGCTGGGGCCGGGGCAGCCCCGGCAGCTCGGGGCGCAGCACACCGGCCCCGGGGCTCGGCACGGCCCCGCTGCAGCACGTGCGGGAGCAGATGGCGGCGGCCCTGCGGCAGCTGCGGGACCTGGAGGAGCAGGTGAAAACCATCCCGCTGCTGGAGATGCAGATCTGCGAGCTCAAGAGGGAGAAGGCGAAGCTGATGGAGAGGCTGCCGGCAGAGCCCAGCGAGGCTTCGAGACAGCGCTGCGGCTCCGAGGTGGAGGCAGGGGCTGAGGAGCTGCCCCAGGTGGGGGCAGAGCGCGAAGCGGAGCCCAGAGGGCGAGCGAGCAAGATCGTGGAGCTGAGGAAGCTGACGGAGAAGCTGGCTGTGCCGGAGCGGGGCGGCAGGGCCTGGCCAGGCCGGAGCCCCAGGGCTGCCGAGGGGCCCCCGTGCCGCTCCGTGGCAGTGGGCGAGGACCGGGCCATGGCCGACGCCGTCTTCTACTACCGGTCAGAACAAGAGGGCGGTGACGTTCCGGACAGCGGGGCAAGGGAGCGCAGGGACGCAGCCGTGTGGGTGCTGGAGTCCTCGCTGGGGGTGCCCAGTGAGGCGGAGCAGGAGCTCGAGCTGCTGCGGCAGACGGTGGGGCACCAGAAGGAGGTGATCGCGCTGATGGAGGGGCACCTGCAGGAGGCCACGCGGGAGCTGGAGGAGCTGCGGCGCGAGGTGTGCGCCCGCCGGCCCCGTGCGCGCCTGGACAAGGAGGTGATGGCCCAGCCGCGGGTGGCCGAGGCGCAGGTGGAGGCCGTGGTGGCCACGCGGAGCCGGGCGGCCGGCGAGCCGCTGCGGGTGGTGGAGGCCGCCGTGGGGTGCTGCCCGCAGACCGCCTGCGCCGCCGTGAGCTGCCGCCCCGACGCGCGGGACGCGGCCGTCGGTCCCAGCGCGGCCACGAGGGGCGAGGACAAGGGCAGCCAGACCGACACGGGCAGCACCGGCACGGAGGGAGAGGAGATGGAGCCCGGTGCAGGTGATGCCCCAGATCGTCCCTCGGCACGGGGCACAGGAGCGATGGAGGGGCCACCCCAGAGCAGCTCCAGCCCCGGGGCAGGCACAGCAGAGGTGACCCAGAGCAGCCGGAATCCATCCCCAGCACGGGATGGGGGAGCCACCCCAAGCCCTGTGGCTGGTGAGTTGGTGCCAAGGATAACACCAGGGAGAGGGGTGGCTCTGCTGGGGCCTGCGCGCAGACCGTGTCCCTTCGATGGAGGGTGGCAGGTCTGCGGTGCCCCTCACACCCGTACCTCTGCTCCCAGGAGCCCTGAAGTCCATCATGAAGAAGCGGGATGGTGCCCCCAGGAGCGAGGCCGAAGGCAGCAAGAAGAGCCTGCAGTTTGTGGGCGTGCTGAACGGGGAGTACGTGCTGAGGGGCTCCTGACACCCCCCTGCACCACCCCAGGACCCCAGCATTCCTGTCCTGGGCTGGGGGCAGTGGCAGTGGGGGCACTTGAGGGGACCGGCTGGGTGCCACGTTGTCACTGAGCATCCTCCCTTCGCACAGGTATGAGAGCACATCCAGTGAGGAGGAGGAGGAGGAGGAAGGAGACAGCTCCTCTGAGAAGGCTTCAGCCGACAGCTCTGACAGTGATGAACAAGGGGACACTGAAACCTCAGATGAAGAAGCTGGGGAAGGGGAGTGTGAGCCAGGACAGCAGCGCGAGGGGGACAGCGTGACCCTGCTGGAGCCCACCGAGGTGAAGGAGAAGTAAGTGCTAATGAAGGAGTGAGGAAGGCTCCATCTCCCCTGTGCGCCCCAGTGCAGCCAGTGGGGAAAACCCCATTCAGCTCCTGCAGAAATCCAGTTAGCAGGAAAAAATCCTTCCAGCTTCTTAGGTCTGCTGAGGAGAGGATGAGCCCGAGGCCCCAGATGCCTCTTTGCTGAAGAGTTTGTAGGGGGACAAAAAAAAAAAAACCAAAACCAAAATCCAACAGCCCTTAATGGCATTTATGGCCTAAATATGGGTAAATACGAGCTCATCCCTATAAACCCAGTTCTGCAAGGGTTTGCAGGGGCTGAAGCTGCTGGGTGCAGGCATGGAGCTCATGGAGGGTTGGAGGCATTAGGGAGAGGAAGAAAACCTCAATGGAGGGACTTTGGGGTGCCCTTTGGTGGGGTGATGCAGCCCTTCTCATGCTCTCCCCAGGTTCGAGCTGAGCCCCAGGATGCGGGAGGCCTGCCTCATTGTCAAGACCCACCTGGGCCACCCTGGGGCAACCAAGAGCAAAGAGGTGGTGAGTGAGGTGCTATGGGGTGGGATGGCTGCTGGTGTCCCCCAGAGATGGGCCAGCAAAGCCCAGCCCCAAAACACTGCCCTTTGCTCCACGCTTTGTCCCAGACACCCCAAACCCCAGCTCAGCTCAGGCCATCTCAGCCTGAGTTTGGGGTTTCGCGGTCCTGCCTTCACCCCGTTCCCCTCTGGAGCTGGGTTTCTGCTTCCCACCGGGGCTGGGGGGTGCAGGGCCCCAGCTCAGCCCCTCTTGCTGCCCACAGCTTGCCAGCAGCAGCCTGGTCCTGCAGGAGTGGTTCCGTCTGTCCAGCCAGAAGTCCTCTGTGCCTGACACAGTGGCCAACCACCTCCTGGCCTTTGCCGAGGTGTCTCCAGCTCTCCTGGCCCACGTGGTGAACCTGGCGGATGGGAACGGCAACACAGCCCTGCACTACAGCGTCTCCCACTCCAACTTCCACATTGTGCGGCTGCTGCTGGACACAGGTCAGTGCTCCCCCGCCGACAAACGTCCCTCTGCCACCACCCTGCTCACATCCTGGCCACGCCAGGCACGGGAGACATGCCAGCAGCAGGGAGAGCTGCCCTGTGCTGTGTCCATGCACATGGGGGAAGGTGGAAGTCACCTCAGCCCTTGCGGAGCCCAGGTTTGATAGGGGGGAACTCATCAGCAGGCCATGGGACAGCTCACAGCACCCTGAGCTCTGCCCATGCCCACAGGGGTCTGTAACGTGGACCACCAGAACAAAGCTGGCTACACAGCCCTCATGCTGGCAGCGCTGGCGGCTGTCGAGCAGGAGGACGACATGAACATGGTCAGGAGGCTCTTCAGCATGGGCAACGTCAACGCCAAGGCCAGCCAGGTTGGTGCATCACATCCTGACCCTCACTGCGTCACCAAGGGCCACAGCTGGCTCTTCCAAGGACAGCTTCAAAACCTGAAGGAGCTGCAGTAGGAGCTGCTCTGTGTGGTCCTTGCCTGGGGCAGTGGGATGAGCGGGTGACCCAACCAGGACAGGTCCCCCTGGCATTGTCCCCTGCCTTGCAGGCCGGGCAGACAGCGCTGATGCTGGCTGTGAGCCACGGCCGGCAGGAGATGGTGGAGGCTCTACTCGCCTGTGGAGCTGATGTGAACCTGCAGGACGAGGAGGGCTCCACTGCACTGATGTGTGCCTGTGAACACGGGCGTGTGGAGACCGTGAAGCTGCTGCTGGCTCAGCCCACCTGCGACATCTCAATCGTGGACAGTGTAAGCCTCTGCGGCCCGGGCACATTCACCCACCTGCATCCTGCCCCCCAAACCTCTTCCAAGGGCTCTCCTTTCTGTTTTCAGGATGGGAACAACGCTGTTGCCATCGCGCTGGAGGCTGGTCACAGCAACATCGCTGTGCTCCTGTATGCCCATCTCAACGTGAGTACCAGAGGTGGCACCAGCTCAGCTGCAGGCAGTAGGGCTGTGACAGGGGCAAGAGCACGGCAACCCGAGTGCCACACACTCACTGCATCTTCAGCAGCAGGACACCAGCCTGGCTGGCCCTGACTGGGAGTTGCTGGGGTGACACTGTGTGACTCTGGAGTGACATTGCCTCTGCTCTCTTTACAGCAGGGGACATCCCCAACAGCCACCAAGAGCCCTGGGGGCACAAAGAAACCGAATTAGAGTGACCTCAGGAGCCAGCCCTCAGCACCAGGCTATGGTTTATGTCCCCCTTGCCTGCTGAATCACGCCCTGCAGATGCTTTAACCCTCCTGTCACAGAGTATGCACTGTCCCATGCACAGCCACCTTGCTCCACCAAGTGACAGAGGAGGGTAGCATCAAGCAACCAGGGTGGGAAACTGAGCAAAAGCTGGCCCCATCCCATCCCCTCCCCATCAGCCCTGCGCTGCCTCGGAGTCCTTTGCAAGTCCTTCACTCACTGGAACAGCAGCAAACAAGCCCAGCAGAAGTGGCACATGGTTCCTGTTCTCTCCTGGCAGCTCTGGGGAGGAGTACTGCTGGTGACAAGGAGCAGGGCTGCTGGGCGCTGCTGTGCTGCACACTGCCAGCGGGAAGAAGCTCAGCAGCCACAAGACACAAGCCCAATGGTCAGTGCTGCCTTGGACATGGCCTGGGAGCAATTCCAGACTGAAATACTGCTCTTTCTCTTCTGGCCTTTCCTTTCCGGGCTGAAATCTGATTATTTTTTCCCCTAGCACATGCACACAAAGCAAAAAGTATTATATTGCTTAATCAAAGGATGGAGTTGAACAAGAAAGCACTTAGTGATTTGATGTGCAGAAGCACTGAGCACCTAGGGTTGCCACCGAGCTGACAGGAGGGGCCTGAGTCATAAATGCATTTAGGGACATTTAAGATACCCCACACAGGGAACAGGCACCTCCTCCCAGGACAGAGATAGTCAGAAGCCACTTACTGTGAAGGCAGGCAGAGCCCCAACCAAGCCTCTCTGCCCACTTCCCTTCCCAAAGGGGACAAGAGCAGCTCATGTTGTTCCAGGAAAAAAAAAAACGATGGGCAAGAAGAGTTGAGAGGAAGCTGTAGAGATGGACACGAATGTCAGAGGATGTGTGCACGAGTGTCTGTGCCAGGCAGGGTGGGAACAGACAAGGAAAGCACTAAGGACTGGGAGTGAAGAGGAAAAGGGTTCTGCATGTGAAGCTGGCTCTGCTCTGAATCCTTCACATGGTGCCATGTCACAGCTCCGATTTCTGCTCCTTGGCTCCCCAGCATCACTCTCGCTCCCCCAGGCCTGGTCTGAGCTGTGCTCTGAGCTGGGAAATGCTCCCAGGAAAACTGGTTCCAGTTGACACGCCGCTGTGCTGGCAATGGGCCTGGCTCAGTTTTGCACTGAAGTTAACACACAGCGCTCACAGCCTCCCTCTGCACTACTCTGGATGTATTCTGTACTCACTGCTTTGGTCTCACAGGTTTGGTTACTGATACTTTCATACTGATGTCTATTTTTAAGATACAAATAAAAGTTTTAAGTAAAATTATTTTGGAATCTTGCAGTGACCCAGCAGCAGTCTTTGCCTCAAGACAAAACCCTTCAGCAGAGGGACAGCCTGGCACAGCCCTCCCATTCCCATTCCTTCCCTGCAAGTTTATGGACTGCTTACATGCATCAGTCAGTTTATTTCCACCCAAAATATCCTTTTGGGTCATGGCACCTTCTGTCCTGTTTCACTCCTCAGGACCAAGCAGGATGCTAGAACCAGATGTAGCCCTTTACTACCCTTGGTTCCCCCTGGTGCTTTGACATTAAGCTGCATTATCATCATCAGTTTGAGTGGGGGTGCAAAGTCACCTCCCTCCTCACGTGGCCAAGGACCACGCTGACCCCACAGGGATATTTGGGAAGGGCTTCAACTGCTCTCAGCCACCCCCATCACAAGTTGACATCTGTCTGGCAACCAACTTGCAGCTGAAGCCTCCTGCTTGGTCACTCAGCACAGTCAGCACCAGATCATTGCTAAAGCTGTGCAGGGAACAAACAGCAGCAAAAGTAAACTCAGCTATCACATGAACCAAGGGAACACGGACTCAGCTGATGCCCTGAAACTGAACCACTACCAAAGAGTCAAGAACTAGATCAAGCAACAACACAAGCACGTATCAACAGGGGCTTTCCCCAGAGCACAAAATCCTCCTTAGGCTGCCCATGAGCTGACCAGGGCACAACCAACACCAGCAGGAGGAAAACAAAACCAATCAACCACTCTTTTACCAGCCCCAACAGCAACCTTCGCTGTCTGCCAAGTGCAGCAATTCAAACACCTATTCCAGGAGTACTCTCCTCAGCTCCAGGTACTCAAACCTTCAATCCCCCTTACTCTTGAGGTGCCTTAATCTAAGTTCAGGACATTGAAGGATGAACACTCCCAGCAGAGACCACACGATCAGGAGCTGCAGACTTGACTGGGTTCAAGCACATCACAAACCAGTATCACTCTACTATCAGATGGAAAGCATCAGCACTTAAAAAACAGCCCTCAGACCTTAACAGTTTTCAGGCTTATTCCTCATCCTTTGAGCCTTATTTTTACTTCATTTAATAGATATCAATAAATCTTTCTAGCTGACTTCTTGCTGGAAGGGAAAACAGGACAAACATTGAGACTGACTTGCCAACTCCTCTAAGAGGAGACAAGCTCTCTCTCTGTGAGTGCCAGGAAAGACAGCAAATAGGTATATTTATAGAACTGCTTACTGAGGACGGACAAAAGCAGCCAGCTGTTCTCTGCAAGCTGACTTTGCACTTGTATTTGATTTCCACAGAAGGCCAATAAGTTCAGCAGTGCCACTTTACTGGCTAAATGCAGAATTCTTACCAGAAAAATGGGGACTGAGGTTGCTGCAACCAAAACAGTTATTTTTGTTGTGACAGGTTAATAGCAGTGCAAAACCAGAGTAATAGGACAATAAAGGCAGCATGGGTAACCCCAGGAATAAGCAGGCTGTGCTTTTGTTCCACTGCTGGACCCAGCAACAAGAAATGCATGCATAAATACCGAGGCCAATGGAGCACTCACACACTGAGTAAGCGAGACCTTTATTGAAGCAACAGAACTGCCACACTCCTCTCCATCCCTGACCTGCATCTGGCCAAGCAGATGGCAACTGGCCACCCCAAGCACATGCTATCAGCCTTCATCACCTGGAACAGAACAATGGAGGCCACATTGGTTCAGAGAGCAGTGGGAGGCCACTGATTCAAAATGGGCAGCACCAGGCTCACTGGTAGCCCCATACTCACCAGCTCAGCGCAGCCGCCGGGCCTCACGCTCTGACTCCAGCAGCGTAAGGACATCACCCTCCCGCACCGGCCCCTTGACGTTGCGGATGATGGAGCGGCTCGTGTCATCCATGAACTCCACGCGCACCTGTGGGAACAGAAGGGGTCAGCCCAGTGTGCGATGGCCCCACTCCCACCCAGCCCCAACCTGTCCTGGCCCCCTCACCTGTGTGCACTGCCCCTGGGAACCGGTCCGGCCCAGCACCTTGGTCACCTAGGGGCAGAGAGCGGAGAATCAGCACAGTGCCGCAGCCCACCGCGGCCTTGGTCCCACTCACACCCCCAGGCCAGGCGCTGGCCCCACTCTCACAGCCCCCAGACCCGCTCGCCCCTTCCAGGCCCACTCTCTCCTCCGGGCCCATTCACGCCAGGCCCCGCTCAGCTCCACTTTCCCCCCGTCCTCGCTCGCACCGAGGCCCGCCCTCACACCCGGCCAACCCGCTCCGCTCGCCCCCAGCTCCGCTCCGCTCGCCCCCAGCCCCGTTCCGCTCCGCTCCGCTCGGCGCCGGCCCACCCTGGCCAACTTGATGGGCTGCACCCGACTCGTGTCCATGGCGGCTCCGCGGAGAGCAGGAAGAGGGGGAGCTCCCGCTCACGGCCTTTATGTGCGGCGCCAAGCCTCGCGAGACCCAGCGTGCCCCGCGCGCGCTCCCGGCATCTCCCGTGCCTGCCCCCCCCGTCCTTCACCGCGGCCACGATGGCGACGGCCACCAGCACCGTCCAGCGCCTGCGGAACTTCCTGGCGGGGGTAAGCGCGGCCCCGGCCGCGGGGGCTCGGCGGGTCCCGGTCCCGGCCCCGGCCCCTGCGCTCCCGGCCCCGCCGAGGCCCCGGCACAGGGCAGCGGCCCGCGGCACGGCGTGAGACGCTGTCGCCTCTGCCTTGCAGCGGAACATCCAGGCCAAGCTGCCGCTGCGCTACACGGAGATCGCCAAGAGGTGCCGCCGGGGCGGGCCGGGCCGCGGGGGTGCGCGCTGCGGCTCCCCGCCTGCCTGACGCTCCGCGCCCGTTCTTTGCCTTAGAACCCAGCCGCCGCCTCGGCTGCCGGTGGGGCCCAGCCACAAGCTCGCCAATAACTACTACTGCCTGCGGGACGGGCGGCGGGAGGCCTTCCCACCCATCGTGGTGGTGGCTGCCCAGAAAAGCCTCGCCGCGGGGGCGCAGGCTGGCGGGTAGGTTGGACACGGTGCCGCAGCGCTGGGGCCTGAGCGAGGTTGAGTCTGCGTTACTGGCACCAGAAGCGCAAAGCTCTTCCAGTGCCAGGACTCCCAGCCTGGCAGGAGAACGCCTATGTCTTTATCTCGTGAATAAGCGAGGGCTGGGAGTTGATGTAATGATCCTCTTTAGCAATAACGAAACCAGTTCTGATCGAATCCAAGTCTGACCTTCACACCCTCGTCTTTAGTTCAGGCTCTGCAGTGGCAACAGCTGAGAAAAAACCAGTGACGCCAGGAGCACCCCTGAAGAAGTGGGAAATCTCAAAAGACCAGCCCTATTTGTGAGTGATAAATGCGGTGAGATTGGATATACAGATCCCCGGTCGTTCCAGAGCAGCTTCCTGACGGGAGTTGTGCTGGGTTTTGCTTCAGTAACACTGCACAAGACTTGTCCCAGCGCTGCTGCTCCATGAATAATAAACGTATTTAAAGTTGTGATCACCCTCCACACCTCTTGTTGGCTGTTCTGTTTGAATTACCTGAATTACTACTCTTTAAATACTGTTTGGGGTGTAGGGCTTTCTTGGGGACACAGGAGCACAAAGCTGACTGTGGGTTAGAGCTACAGCTGAGACACAGCACAGGATAAAATGTGCCCTGGGTGAGGAGGAGTGGCTTTAACCTGCTAGACGGAGACTGAGATGAGCTCTGAGGCAGAAGCTCTTCTCTGTGAGGGTGCTGAGGCGCTGGCACAGGGTGCCCAGAGAAGCTGTGGCTGCCCCATCCCTGGCAGTGCTCAAGGCCAGGTTGGACACAGGGGCTTGGAGCAAGCTGCTCCAGTGGAAGGGGTCCCTGCCTGTGGAGCTGGAGGAGCTTTAAGGTCCCTTCAACCCAAACCATTCCACGGTGGTTGGATTTGTTGTAAGAGGCATGAGTTAGGTGCCTGCACTGCACTTACCCAAGCGCCCAGTGTCCCGGGCACGGAGCCACCCTCCCTGCAGGCGCTGGGCACTGAGCTCCAGCCCCTCCAAGGACAAGCGGTGCTGCGGGCGCTGTTCTCCATTGCGCCGCGGCGGGCGGGGGCGCTGCCCCTCCGGTATCCCGAGGGAAGCGGTCCGGGGCCTGCTCCCGCCGGGGGGCGGCCGGGGCCTCACGGCAGGTTCGCCCCTCGCCCCGCCCCGCCGGCCCCCCGTTGGTGGAGGTCATTCCAGTGCGCATGCTCAGTGCAGCGCACGGACAGCCTCATAGCGGTGCGGAGGCAGCGGTGGGCCCGCGTCATGGCGCGGATCCCGGTGCTGCCGCTCCTGTCCCTGGTGCTGCCACTCCTGCCCCCGGTGTGGCCGCTGCTGCCGCCGGTGCTCCCGGTGCTGCCGCTCCTGCCCCCGGTGTGGCCGCTGCTGCCGCCGGTGCCGCCGCACAACGGTGAGGGGACGAGGGAGGGCGGCGGGGCGCGGGCGCGCTGTCTCTCTCGCGTGCCCTCATTGGCTGCCGGCGCACGCCCTTCATGCTCATTGGCTGTCGCGTTCGGACGCCCTCGCGCGCGGGCTCCCGTAGCGCGGTGCGCCGCAGGGTCCCTCAGTCCGCCCGTTCCCCCCCACCCGCAGTGACCCTGCCCCGCTGCCCCTCGGGGCGGTTCCGGTGCGCGCCCCACGCCCCCTGCGTGACCGTCGAGTGGCGATGCGATGGGCACCCCGACTGCGATGATGGAGAGGACGAGCTGGGCTGCGGGACGGTGCCCCCGGCGGAGCCGAGCCCTGGCGGCGCAGGTACGGGGGGCGGCCGGAGGGGTTGGGGGGAGCGGGGAACCGCGCCGAAGCCTTCCCTTCCCGTGGCAGCCGCGCCCGTCACGGCTTGACCTGACCGGAGGAAGCCCCGGGGACCGGCGCAGCCCCACCTTGAGCTTCCTCCCGTGGAAGCTTCGTTTAAACCCCGCCAGGGTGTCCTCAGGAAGCGCCCTTGAGGAACCTTCCCGCAGAGCAGAGCCCGGCGGCTTCCTTCCACCGGCGACACTGCCCGTCCTTCGGCGCTCCGCTGGGGATGGGGATGGGGAAGATACGAGGAGAAGGATGGGGGAAGCGCCCGAGGGCTGTGCAGGCAGGGTCAGAGCAGCAGGAGCTGGTCTCTGTCAAGCCAAAGGGTGTGTTGCATCCCCAGCGCTGTCTGCTCTGGAGCATCCTTGGTCACAGCACTGTTGTGTGTCTGAGGTGCTTGAAAGGCTCCAGCTTCCCTTTTCACAGGGGTTTCTGTGTCAGCTGGGAGCTGAAGCTGGGTGTGGAGAGGAGGGGGGATTATTGCAGGCATGAGAGACTGGATTTGTGCTCAATACCTGCATCAATTGGTAGGGGGGGAGATGAGCTATGTTTTAGTTGTGCCTGGGGCTGCCTGGGGCCACGAGGAGAGGTTAAGGATGCTGCAGCTACAGCTGGGAAACTTCCCAGCTTTCCCTGTTCTGCATTTCCAGTAGGACGTTTTTTCTCCTCTGATGTGGCTTAATTACGGTACGGGCAGATAAGGTTTTACTTACATTGAAAAAGGCCCATTGGAACTTTTGAGGTGAACTGGGAACTCGGCCAGGTTTGGACTGCGGGCAGCTTTGCATGATGCCTGTGAAGTGAGTTGGAAGCCTTCTTGCTCTTTCCTTACAGAGGCTTCGGCTACGCCTGTGCCTGAGGGCTCAGCACCATCCAGCAGCCCAGACCGCCTGTGGATCTTGGTTATTGCAGGTATGTGAGTGCTGCACATGTCCTGGCTGGGGCTATCATTTAAGCATCCCGATGCAAGTAATTCCAGACCTGTATCAGGACTCAGAGGGTTGGGGGAGGCTTTAGACCCTTTCCTCTGACTTGAGTGTTCTGTGTTCTTGGAAAAGCAGTTCCATGTCATCTGGCACTAACTCATTTCTCTCTGTGCCTTATCCTTGAGGGAAGGTGCAGCTCTGAGCCTGATGGCTAACACTGCTGAGCAGCAGAACCCAGAACTGATGTCCAGACCAGGCACAGTGAGTGGTCCTCTGCTTGTGCGCTCTCCTCTCTAGCGCTCCTGAGCGTCCTGGTAGCTGTTGGTTCTGTTGCTGTGTGGGGCATATCCAAAGCAAAAAGCAGATCTGATATCTTCAGTCCTGAAAAAGCATCCAGAGAACGGCTAATGCCTGACAAGAGCCAGAGGGGCTCATTTCCCTAAAGGGTAAGTTTCTTGCACCCCACATCCTCTGGGTGTGAAGGGGAGAAATGCTTTCCTGCCCTCTGTTTCCAGCCTCCAGAGCTTTCCTCTCTGGGGGCAGCTTTTCCTGCTGCTGGTCAGCCACGTGCTTGGGGTTTCAGCCTTTCTTCTTTGACTGCATGGGCAGTTACACTGCCTAACCTGAGAAAGTGCTGCTGTCTTTTGATAGTGATGTGCTGGTATGTCCTTCCTCTGCTGCCCAGGACAGGGAGCAGTCGTGCTTAGACACTCATCTCCTGTGGGTTGTTTTCCTCTGCTTTGCCCACACAAGTCAAACCAGGTGGTTTTTTTTGCCCAGAGACTGTCAATAACCAGGTGTTTTTCTGTTCTTGTACCAGGGATCTGTACCACGAGGTGATGAGGTGGGGCCAGCCTAGTCTTCCTCCAGCTGGCTGTATTGGACCCATAAGCTGTCAAGTCTGAATTGTTACACTGGAATAGCAAAGGATGCTCCCTTTGAAAATTGATTTTAGATTGTGGGACTACTTTAGGTCTGGAAATAGCACAGGACCTTCCCTGGTGCTGTGAAATCACCCCTTACACAAGCTGGTAGAAATGTCTTCATTGCTCTTGCCTCCAGGGTTTGTTAATGCTGATCTCACCAGAGTGGCCTTGGACCTAAAGGTTTTATCCTCCACGAAATGATAGGTGTTAGGTGCTGTTCAACTGTTCCACTTCCAACCAAGAGATTTTCTTCACCTGCCCCATTTCCCCCCCTGGATTTTGCTAGGGAGCAGGGGCTTTCTTATCCATTTCAGTAGGAACTTACTAACTGCACAGATCCAACATGTACTCCATGTTTGTGGCACTGTTTTAATGGTGCTCAGTCCAATGTTCAGGAAGCTTTACTGACAGGACAGCCACATGGGGGAAAGTTGGAAACTTCTTGTCTGCTCTGGCTTTGCTGCTGCCACCCCCAGTCAGCGTGGGGCCAGCAGCTTCTCAGCACACTCCCTTCCAGCAAGAACCTCTGCAGAAACACTTTCCACCCCAGTGCTGAACTCTGGATGTTGTTCTGTAACCGTTAATGTTGCCTTCCTTAAAACTGTTCTGATGTGAGTGGTGTCCCTCAAGGGTCCGTACTGGGACCAACACTGTTTAAAACCAAATGTTTTGGGCTCAAAAGTACCTTAAAGCTCATCCAGCCCCAACCCCTGCCATGGGCAGGGACCCCTTCCACTGGAGCAGCTTGCTCCAAGCCCCTGTGTCCAACCTGGCCTTGAGCACTGCCAGGGATGGGGCAGCCACAGCTTCTCTGGGCACCCTGTGCCAGTGCATCACAGAACTGTGCCCCATCCCTGGCAGTGTTCAAGGCCAGGTTGGACACAGGGGCTTGGAGCAAGCTGCTCCAGTGGAAGGGGTCCCTGTCCATGGCAGGGGTTGGAGCTGGAGGAGGTCCCTTCCAACCCAAACCATTCTATGTTTCCATGAGGTTTTCACTGTTTTTCTGTGCTTTGGGGCACGTGCTGCACTTTCCAAGCAGCTCAGTGCTGTATGCTTCTGAGAACTGACAGTGGGGCAGGAGACTGCTGAGCAGTGCCTCCAGCTCCATGTTGACCACGAGCCCCTTGCACAGGTGCACAAAGGATTGAAAGCTGCTGCCCTGGCTGCTGATCTCTGTGCCTTAAAGGTGAGAACTTGGCTTGCCAAACAGACACCAGTCATCAGCCTTAGAGCAGGAGCCTTCCACCCCTGGGTAGTGTGTGTGTGCTGCTGTACCCCATGGGAGAAACTTCTAGATGTGGCATGGAGTACTGAGTTATTACAGTGCTGCTGTTCTTAGTACCAGGAGGTCATTTGCAAAGGTGCACACACCTTGCTTCTGCTTCCACAGGGATAAGTGGAGATAGCTGTTGGTGAATGACACAGGAGAATAAAGAACTTGAAACTAATGAGCTCTGGATTTTGGATTTGTCTTGGATTTGCTGGAATCCTACAGTTGGGAAGAGGCTCCAGGAATCCCGTCAGGACAGGGTGATGGAAGTGCCAAGTGGCAGAGGTCAGCTGGCACCAGCCTGGCCCACATCATCCTCTTAGCTCGAGCCGCTGAGCTGGGACCGGCTGTTCTGGGGCAGAGAACATAGCAGAGCCTGGGGAGCAAGGCTGGTGGGTAAACCCAGCACCCACCACAGCAAGACCATGCAGATTTTGCTTCCTGATCCCTGAGCTGAGCGTTTCAAGGTTGAAAGAAGCAGTTTTATGATTCTGGTGCCAAAGCTTGGGGCCAAGTTTGTGACAGCAATTTCCCTTTCTCTCTCCAGTGCCAGGAGCACTTTTGTTCTCCTAATCCCCAGGCTCAGAGGCTTCAGTAGCGGAGCCTGAGCTACTTTTCAGCCCAGGAGCAGCTTTGTGCTCCAGGTCTCTGTATTTAATTAGATCAGTTCATGGGGATCAATGTGATGCTGAGGTAGGGTTGTGTTCCAGGGTAAGACATCGAAGATCAGCCCATTTAAAGTTGCTTCCCCTTTTCTTTGCAAATCCAAAGGATTTTCTTCCTTTTCAGTTCCTATAGATCAGGGGAACTTTTACTGCACACTTACAATCCAGTGTTCCATTCCGTGTTCCTGCCCCTACTTGCTGGAGTTCTGGGGCTGCTGTGATGAGCAGAAGCAGCCTGTCACACTGGGGATGTGCTCAGGTACAGGGGGTGAGATGCTTCCTTCACCTCTTCCCCTGTAAACCTGCACTGGGGAGGTTTGAGGCTGAGCTGGGAGGGAACAACCATTTCCCTTCTCTGGGCTGCTGATGGAGCCAGGGCAGCAGCATTAAGTGCTTAATGAATGAGTGGTGCCAAGAGCAGCAGCTCCTGTAGGGGTACAAAGGTGATGCAAACGCTGCGTGTCTGCACCTTCCTGTGCCTGGCAAGGGAGGTCTTTCAGGGTTAGCTCTCAAGGGATGTTCCCCTTAGAAACAGGGTAGTGTGGAAAGAACGGAGTGAGGAAAGAAGTGCAGAGCTGGAAATAGTTCCTTACATAAAGGGCTAGGGCTTCAATCTCATTACTGTCTTAAGGAGCAGGCGCTTGGCTGCCTCTGACTCCTCCAGTGCAGCCCACGGCCTGAGCAGCAATCGGCTTTGGGAGCCTGGCAGGTGCCCGTGTCCCTCAGTGCTGCTCCTTGGAGCCCACAGCGCTTGTCCCGCTCAGGGTGTGCCTGGTGGGAGCCTTCCCATGGGGCTGGAGCTGCTGCCCCGTGGCCTGTAGCCGGGATCAGGCACCATGAGGCAGCTGGGGATGAGGCGAGCGAGTCTCTCTGCCAGCCTGAAGCTCGGGGACCAGCGGGGCTGCGGCCGCACGCTGCAGGAAGAGGAGGTGCACATCCCCTTTGCCCAGCAGAGCCTGGTAAAGCAATGGAGCTCCATGCAGAACATGACGGACAGAAAGCAGGAGAAAAGCAAGGCTCCCCTTCAGAGGAGCAAGTTCTTGCTCAACATTAATGTGGGTGGCAAGTTGTTCCAGATAGCTTACAGCGTCGTGGCCCGGTACCCCGTCACCCGCCTCGGGAAGCTGGCCCGTTACACAGACCCTACCAAGAAGCTGCAGCTCTGTGATGACTACTCGGTGCAGAAGAACGAGTACTTCTTCGACAGAGATCCTTCCATTTTCCACTACATCTTCCACTTCTACCGCAGCGGGGTCCTGTGGATAATGGATGAGATGTGCCCCAGTAACTTCGTGGAGGAAATTGAGTACTGGGGAATCCATCTGAAATACTCCCAGCGCTGCTGCCGGATCCTGTTTGAGGAAAAGCAGGATGAGCTCAGCGAGTACCTGAAAATCCAGAAGGAGCTGGAGGCAGAGCTGGAGCCCCTGGACTCAGCGAAGCAGTTTGAGGGCAAATTTCTGGGTCGGTTTCGGGAGATGATCTGGAACCTCATTGAGAACCCGTACTCCTCTGTCACGGCCAAGATCATCGCTGTCATGTCGAGCATCTTTGTGCTCATCTCCATCGTGGGCATGACACTGAGCACAGTGGAGGAGATGAAACACAAGACAGGGAAGGCGTGGATGGAGCAGCTGGAGATGATTTGTGCCATCTTCTTCACCTCCGAGTACCTCATGCGGCTCATCTCCTCCTCCAGCTTCAAGAACTTCTTGCGGGCAGCGTTCAATGCTGTGGACCTCGTGGCCATCCTGCCCTTCTACATCCAGATCCTCTTTGAAAGCCTGGACGAAGGGGACATGCTCTACCATGAGGAGCTGCACAAGATGGAGAACGTGGGCAAGCTGGGCAAGGTCCTCAAGCTCATCAAGCTCATGAGGATCTTCCGCATCCTCAAGCTGGCGCGTCACTCCACCGGCCTCCGGGCCTTCGGCTTCACCATGCGCCAGTGCTACCAGCAGGTTTGCTGCCTCTTCCTCTTCATCGCCATGGGGGTCTTCACCTTCTCTGCTCTCATGCACTCGGTAGAGCACGATGTCCCAGGCACCAACTTCACCAGTATCCCCTACGCGTGGTGGTGGGCAGCGGTAAGGTGTGACATCTCCTCCTGGGGCTGGGAGTGGTGGGGGCTCTGTGGGTAGAGACTGCTCCAGGGCACAAGGGATTCACCGCTGCTGGTGCTGGGGTGGTTGGTGGCACAGAGGTGGTGGTGACCTGTGAACCTCCAGGCGTGGGTTAGCGCCAGGGGGGATGTAACCTGGGGTTAGCTCTGAGCTGAGGAGCAGCTTAAAGCACTCGAGAGCCAGGGGTTAAAAGGGCGTTTTGATTTACGGATCAAATGATCCTCCAGATCACCTCTGCCCTTACAATCCCCTCGGCCACCCCAGGCTCCCTGCTTCACATTCCTTGGGGAAGTACAAGAACCACTTGGCAAAGTTACCAGCTTTGAGTATTTAAACCCTGGGCTGATCCTGGCTCCAGCAAAGCCCAAACCACTCTGTTTTCACCAGGTCCCCACAGCCCTGCTGCCCCAGCACCCAAACACAGCTCCTCCGGGTTCATTCCTGGCCTGTGCCTCTGCTTCCCATGGAGGAAGGGTCTGGGAAGCTTCATTCCTGTGGGACTGGGTAGCTCCTGGCCAGGAAGCGCTGGAGCCACCTCTCCATGGGGGCAGGAAGCTCCAGCAGACAGTCTGACTGCAGGGAAAGTCCAGCTCGGTGACGTCCTGCTGCTTTGAAGGGACAATGTGAAGAGGAGGATGGAAGGGGGGTTGTCTCTGGTCTCTGCTGTGGGGTCTCATCCAGCCCTTTCCTTGGGCTCTCCCAGCCTGCTGGGTGCTGGAGCAGGCACGGCCAAGGGCAGCGCCATTCCCGGGTGACACCGGGGGCAGTGGGGAGGTGGGTCCCAGCAGGGCTTGCTCATGTGGGATTTTATCCTTTCCCTTCCTCACCCTCGCCCAGGTCAGCCTCTCCACTGTGGGCTACGGAGACACCGTGCCTGACACGGTGCTCGGCAGGATGGTGGCGTTTGGCTGCATCTCCTTTGGCATCATCCTCAACGGGATGCCCATCTCCATCCTCTACAACAAGTTCTCTGATTACTACGCCAAGCTGAAGGCCCACGAGGACAAGATCAGCCACTCGCTGAAGCTCTCCAGGAGGCTCCGCTTGAAGGAGCGGGTCCTGAGGAAGCTGTCGGAATGCTGCAGGGATGACCCCCGCCACCAGCACTGACACCAGCCCATGGGGTACCCAGTCTGGCCCCCCTCCACCACGTCCTGTCCCCTAGGGAAGCTCCCCAGCTTGCCCATGTGGCCATGACTGTGGTGTGACCTCCCCCAGCGCGGTTCTGCTGTCCTGCAGCTAAAGACCATGCTGTATGGACACCTTTCTATGTGCCATAGGCTGGGGATGGGGCACCCTGAGGACATGGGGAGCGGGATGCATGGGGCTGAGCTGCCACCTTTCTGAGGATGTCAGAAGTGGGCACCAGGATGAGATGAAGTCCTTGTGCAGTCCTGGCTCTGCCCCTGGGTGGAGTGGGACATACAAAGGCAGTGGCCACACAACTTGTAGAATCCCAGACTGGTTTGGGTCGGAAGGGATCCGGCTGAAGGCCCATGGAAGAGCCGTGCATCCTTCCAGCCAAACCCACGTTCCCTCCCTGGGAGCCTGGGGGCACTGTCCTGGCTCAGGCTGCTTCTCTGATGGGACCTGCGGGCACTCTGGGGGTGCAGATCTGGCAGCAAGAACACCCTCAGGAACAGGCATTGAATAAACCAGGTCAAACCCATTCCCATTCCCAGTCGTTCAATAAACTGCTCGTATCTCAGGGGTGAAGAGGGGACATCTCCACAGGGCTCCCATGGGACGTGTCCACTTGCTCGTTTTGGGATGAGGTGCCTGGCCGTGGGTGCACTGGGAGAGGAGCTGGAACATGTGCCTGTGCTCAGGATGCAGCAGTTGGCTCTGCTCTGTGTGCACATCAGGGGCAGTGGGGAGCAGGTCTGTGGGGCACAGGGGGTAGATTTGTCCTCTGGGGTGGGACCATATCTCATCAATGGGCTCCCAGGAGGGGGGGGCTCACCCTTTCCCTGGGTGGGAGGGGCAGAGGGACCCGAGGTTACAGCCCAAGCCCCTGTCACTGCATCCCTCCCATGTGCCCACACCACCTCCTTGGGGACCCCTGCTCCTGTCCCCCATTGCAGTGTGTGATGCTTCCAGGGAATGGGGGTCAGCACCCTCCCCTCCCATTGCTGGCTGTGCAGTGGTTCAATCTCCATCTGCTTCCTCCCCATGCCCATGAGGTGTTTGCTCGCCCCCTTCCAGCCCCATGCAGGCAGGTCCCACAAGCTCTCCTCCTCGGAAAACAGCACTTTTAATAGTTCCTCTGGGTTCATTTTACAAGTCAGCAATGCAGAAATGTACAGACATTTACAGGGCACTGTACAGGCGGGTTCTCATATATTAGTGCTCTTGCTATATACATATGGTACAGCCTGCGGGAGGCCTCTGCTGAGGCAAAATCTGCACCCTGAGATGCTGCCCCAGGGCTGCCGAGCTCCTTTGGGTTGATTTAATCCAAGCTCGGTCCTGAGCCTTCCCGTGGGTGCCAGCAGCCGGGGCAGGGCCGGGCACCCCCTTGCTTTGCTCACCCCATCTCTTTTAGAGGGTGTTGCAGGACAGAGATCCTCAGAGATGCTCTGGAGGGAGCAGGAGCAGCCTCTGCCGTGGTGGTGTTTCCGCCTCCCTGCTCCTCCTGCCTCAATGGCAGCCGCAGCTCCCAGCCACCATGTCATCGTACTGCTTGAGGACCACGTTCTCGTCGTCATCGAAGTAGAGGAGGTTGATGGAGTAGAGCTTGTCGGGCACGCAGCAGGGGCTGCTCACCCCCTCGCTCAGCTTGAGCGCGTTGATGATGGACTGCACGGTGGCGTGGTTGGTCGGGCGCATGTTCTCGCCCAGCGGGAAGGGGCAGGAGCCTTTGCAGTGGTAAGCGTTGTACCCCCGTGGGGAGATGATCCAGCCTGACCATCCGATCTCCTCGAAGTCCACAGACAAGGGGTGCCTCTGGCAGGGCTGCAGCCGGTCTAGCGAGCGTGTGCTGCGCGGCACCGACAGCTTGGCGGGGACGATGGGGGTCTGAGGCTGGGAATCTGCCAGAAGGGAGCACCCGATACCATCAGCATCACACCAGCACGGGAGGCAGCCCCCACTGCCCACCCCTCCTGCAGGATCAGCCCTTTGGTCACAGCCTGCCTCCAGCCCCAACCTCACAGCCCCATCTGCCACACTCATCAGAGTGAGCAAAGCCCAGATCTGCACAGACTAAAGCAGGAAGGAGATGGCCTCTCCCTCTGGCTGGAGAAGGAGCTTTGGATTTGACAGGCTGAGAGAGCTGGGCTGGGGCAGCCTGGAGAAGAGAAGGCTGCTTAAGGGGAGACCTGAGAGCAGCTCCAGTGCCTAAAGGGGCTGCAGGAAAGCTGGAGAGGGGCTTGGGACAAGGGCCTGTAGGGACAGGCCAAGGGAGACAATCTGGGGCATGTGAGACCCACCTGGGAAGCCAGACATGGCAGGAGATGCTCCCCGGCGCCCATCATCTGTGAACAGGACCAACATTGGCTTCTTGCTCTCGTGGTGGTCCCTGCCAGATGCAAACTGCAGCGGAGGGGGCTCGAGGGGGCTGCCCCCCAGCCCCTGCACTGTCACCAGCAAACCCTGGTTGCTGCTTTCATCTTCAGTCCAGTCGAGAACCTGGGGGACCAAAGCAGTGTCACTGAGGCACAAGAGACTGGGACAGGCTCCATGCTGGTGCCCAGCCAGCAGAGCTGCTGCCCAGTCAGCGATGGAGAGGGGTGAATTGGGACTGATTCCCCCCACATTGGCCACACTCCATGTCCCAGGCATGGGAAGGGGCTGTGTTGGGGATCAAAGGACATTGAGGCAGGAGCCAACACTTAGTGAACAGTGGGACGTGTCTGGGGCAGGATGCAGCAGCCCTACAGGGCTCTTGTCTGCCCTCCACCCCCCCGTCCCAGAGACTGCAGAGACTCCAGACAGGGGATTGCACTGGAGCCTGAAGGGCTGCTGGGAGATGGAAAGGGTTAAAACAAGCTCCTGCACCCAGCCCCAGGGTCCCCTCTGTCCGTCCCTGTGTCGTGCCCCCCCCCCCGACCAAGGGCAAGCAACTCACAGCCTGGGTGATGGCGAAGACCTCCCAGCCCGAGCCCTGCAGCGGGACCAGCCTGGCCGCCAGCAGCTTCCTGCCCGCCGGCGCGGCCGCCTCGCTCCTCTCCAGCACTTGGTAGACGCTGACCTGGGGAGGCAGCAAAGGGGGTTAGAAACTGCCCGAGGGAGAGATCCCGGGCACAGGAACTGGGGCACACAGGAGGGGGGGAATTGGCAGCTTGGGTTTGTGCGAAGCGACGGGTGCTTTGGTTGCCGCACGCAGGAGCTGGAGTGATGGTCAATAACCGTCATGTGCACTGCGATGGCACTTGGTCACAGGAATTCCCAGCGACGTGCCAGTGGCAGCCCCACGTCCAGGCAGGGGCACACCGCAGCTTCCACCCCTGTCCTCACCCCCGTGCCCATTCTGTCCCCATCCCACGTCCCCTCCCTGCCCCATCCCACCGCTCCTCACCTGGCACAAGTGGTGCCTTTTAGGGCCGTCGGTGACCCTAGGCCAGAGGCGGAAGAGGTGCAGCTCTGCCGTCAGGACCTTCTCGCTCCTGGCCACGCTGGAGAGAACGAAGAGGAACCGCATCTCCTCGCTCTGGGCTGGAGGAGAGACCGGGTTGAGGAGCAGAGGCAAAGCACAGCCCCACCGGCACCGCAGGGACCCCCCAACCCTTACTCTTGTCCAGGAAGCTGCGGACCGTGTTGCCCTCCAGGATGTCGGGGTTCTTGGTGACTCCATCCGCGTTGGCGACGGTGTTGAACAGATCCACCATGTACTGGGGCGGCTGCTTGACGTGAGCCGGGGGGGGTGGGGGGTCTTCCATGCCAAAGACTTCCAGGAGCCTCTTCAGCGCCTCGGCTCTCCGGCTCTCGGCTCCGGCCGGGCTCGGGCACGCCGGCTTGGCCAGCGCCAGCAGCAGCAGGACGGTCCCCAGCATGGCTCTGCTGCCCCTGCCCAGCCCGCTCCCCTCTGCCTCCCCCGCGCTGCATTTATAAGTGGCTGCAGAGATGGATTGGAGTCAAACCTGCGCTGGAGCAATCAGGAGGGCAAAGAGAGCTGATGGCCGTGCTAACAAGGTGTGAAGCTGGGCTCCGGCTGCTCTGCACCAATTAGCCCCAGTACACAAGTGGAGGGGAAGGTGACTCAGCCCGGGGCTGGTGGGGGGGACCCGGGGGTCTGGGGCCATGCAGCCCCTCTGCCAGGCCCTGGGTGGGCTGCGTTTGCTCTCCCCAGGAGACTAACGGGTATTTAATGATGGCACTAATGGGACAAACAAGAGGCCCTTTGTTGGGGCACTGCAGCCCCGCAGAGACAGCAGCCCTGCCCCATCCCTGTCCTGCCACTGCCGGAGCAGCGGGGGGCTCGGTGTCCCCATCCCATGGCGTGTCCATGAGTGAAGCAGCGGCTGCGGCAGGAACCCACCAGCAGGAGGAACCAAACTGAACCTAAATTGCTGTTTAAATGGATGATGGGATAAAAGCCAATTCATTTGCCCTTATTCCCCAGTCACAGAGAAGCAGGCTGGTGAGGGTGGATGTGCTGGCCCACTTCTCCTTACGTTTGCCACTTCTTTTAATCCCATGTGACTGAACAGAAAGAATTCCTGTTATATGGTACTCACCAGTGCACCAGATAAACAGAGCAGGATTAGAAAGGCCTGTTAGATCCCATAGGGAGTAGGAAATCCACCTGGGAATGAGGCCCACGGGCGTGGGCTCTGTAAGAAGCCTGGCACAGAGAGGGGAAGGTGCAGGAGCAGAGCCAGCACCGTCCTTCTGTCTGTCTGCAGGTAGGGACAGAGCAGCACCGAAGGGCTCCAGGACAGCACACCAGGAGACAACCTGAAGGCTACTTCCCAGTTGGTGTCTGTGATTTATTCTAACCCAATGCTTGGCAGGTGAAAGGGATGTTCATTATCCAGAACAGGCAACGGCAGGCTTGAGTTAACTGAGAGAGGAAACTCTTCCTCACCTCTGGATCCTTTCTCTCTGCTTCCCAGCTCAGCAGCATGTCCTGCAGTTTAACTGGGGTTGCCCACAGATGACTCCCTGCTCCACCGTTGCCTCTGTACCGTTTTCCTCTCCTCTTTGACTCCTGCTTCCCACTCTCTAAGCGTGCACCCCCAGCCCGTGCCAGATGGCTGCATCCCCCCACATCCCAGTGCATCCCCTGGATGCTGGGGCAGACAGAGGGGCCTGGAGCTGCGCAGCAGAGCCCAAGGAGCTGCGAATTGCCCCCCCCCCCCGGTTCTTTTACTAGCTGCAAACCATTTTGGAGAAGGCTTCACTTCTACAGGAGCTGTTTCAAACAGCTTCATTCAACAAAGCCCACATGAACGGCCTTGTCACATTTACATAGAGCACAGACAGTCTGGGGGGTCTGGCAGGAGCCCCCCCTGCAGCTCTCCAGCCCTGCTTCCCCCTGCACTTGCACTGCTGGGGGGGCAGGGTGGTGCAAGCGTGGTCTTGGTGCCTCTGAAGGAGAGGGCACTGCATCAGTGAGGGCTGCGGTGCTGGAGGCAGCTCGGCCCAAAGCAAGCGTTTCCCTCTGCCTTGTGAGTTAGAGAGAAACCCAGTGCCTGCCCTGGGGAAAGGGGCATCAACCTGGGCATCACACAATCACAGAACCCCAGCCTGGTTTGGGTTGAAAGGGACCTTAAGGCTCCTCCAGCTCCAGCCCCTGCCACGGGCCGGGACACCTTCCACTAGAGCAGCTTGCTCCAAGCCCCATCCAACCATCCTCATCCTCATCCTCAGGTTACACTTTGTCCGCCGTGCTGCTGTGGCACTGCTGCAAGCGCTGCTCTGCGCCAGCCTTGTCCCCACACAGACACAGCCCAAGGGTGAGCTGTGGGTGCTCCTGTGTCACCCTCCCAGACCCTGCCCCGGGAGCAGCGGATGGATCACCCAGAGAGGAATGGGAGCAGCTCAGCCCCACCTCTGGATGTGTGCAGCTGTGCTTACCTAAGCGAGCAGCATCCCCTGAGGAGCAGCTGCCCAAGCACCTTCTTACCCCCATTTCCTGCAGAGATTTGCAAAACAAAGGCATGAATATCCCCTGCAGCACCTCAGTGGGACACCCCAGGGGACCCTCGGACCCCCGCATCCTCCAGCTGATCCTACAGCCCCAGGAAAGGGCAGCAGAGCTTGGAAGCAGAAGTATTTGGGGGGGCACAGCAGTGGGTTTTGAATCCGAGGTCCCTGTGCACAAAGGTACCTTGAGGTAGGGAGCAGAGGCTCTGCTGAACTGAGCTTAAGATGTATTTGAGGATTAAGTAATTGTGAGTCCATCTGCAAGGGACCACAAAAGAAATCCGATGTGAGGAGCTGCAGCATCTTCACTGGGGGAGCTGCTGTGGGGCACAGACACAACATCACGCTCCAGTATCCAACACCCAGCATGGGAAGTGCTGTTACCTGCGTGAGGGTCCCCACATGGGAATCTGGGCTCATTCCTCCATCAGGGCAAGGCGTCAGTAATAGGATTTATTCCTCCATCTCAGTTTCAATGCACAGGGCAAAGAGGTTGTTCTGGGTGTACACAGTGAACCCTGCACTTGAGCCTGTGAAAGCCCCATCTTTGGGGCTGAGCTGTTACACATTAGCTTGGAGAAAAAAAGGTCTTGGAACATGAAATATCCACGGCAGCGCTTTTTCCAGATACACCGGGGAGCTGGGACAGCATCACATGGGATCATCCAGCATTTCTCTTTTAGGCTGAGAGAGCTGGGCTGGGGCAGCCTGGAGAAGAGAAGGCTCCTGAAGGGGAGACCTTAGAGCAGCTCCAGTGCCTGAAGGGGCTGCAGGAAACCTGGAGAGGGGCTTGGGACAAGGGCCTGTAGGGACAGGCCAAGGGGAATGGCTTTAACCTGCCCGAGGGGAGACTGAGATGAGCTCTTAGGCAGAAGCTCTTCCCTGTGAGGGTGCTGAGGCGCTGGCACAGGGTGCCCAGAGAAGCTGTGGCTGCCCCATCCCTGGCAGTGTTCAAGGCCAGGTTGGACACAGGGGCTTGGAGCAAGCTGCTCCAGTGGAAGGGGTCCCTGCCCGTGGCAGGGGTTGGGGCTAGAGGAGCTTTAAGGTCCCTTCAACCCAAACCATCTGGGATTCTGTGTTTCTGTGCAAGGGCAAGTGGTGGACCCGGCTCTGGGGCTGCAGGACCAGTTCCTGCCTTGCCTTTACTTTCCCTATTCAAGCTTTAACACCATGACAAATTCCCAGGATAAAACCCCTGTTCTCTGGGATTCGACATAGTCTGATTAAGGAAGAGATGCAGAGTGAAGAGGGGCTTGGGGTGGACATGGCCCACATCCTGCTGCCATGTCACCTCCAGGCCAGGACACACCACCTCCATGGCAGGTCCTGGCTGGCCCAGACAGGGGCTCAGGAGCTGGGGAGGGAAGGCAGAGGCTCCTCAGCAATAACTCCTGTCCAGCTGAAGGAAGGGGGCACAGGCTGTGCTGCCTGGCTCAGTCCGTCTGCTCAATCTCTGCTTTTCTCTCCCTCAGCAAGTGAATTAGGATTAAAACCCATGGAGGGTGAGAAGCTTGGCTCAGTCAGTCTTGGGCTTTGGCTCTAAACAGGACCTTGTCTTACCCTGTGCCAGCCCCTGGGTGCAGGTCCTTCAGGGTTTGTGTTTGGGTCCTGTCTTTAAACTGGTTGTGGGAGTTTCCTGCCCCCTCCCAGCTACTTCAGCTGCTGGAGGAGATTTTGTCCCAGGAGGTGTTTTCAGGAGAGGGAAAGGCACTTTCTGAAAGGAAATCTCTCAGCGATGCCTTAAGAAGGGGGCACAAAATGACCCCCGATTTCTGGAAGCCGGTGTTTCTGGGCGAGACTTGAACATCCTCCTCCAGGCATCCTCTGACGTTGCCAGTCTTTAACATGACACTGAAAGTGTCAGCCGCACTTCCCAGGGGGAAATCCAGAAGGAAAGTGCTGAGACCTGCCCGAGGGCAGAGGCAAAGCTGGGGCTGAGTCCACATTTCCCAGCCCTGGGCCATTATCGCTGAATGAGCCACAGTCCATTAACCAACCCTGGGGACAACAGCTCCGGCCAGCACCTTCCAGTCCCACGTCTGGGCAGCAAATGCTGATTGCCCACCTCTGGAAGCAAGCACTTCTCGCTGCCTAATTCCCTTTTCCACTTGCTGTGTCTTGCAGCTGCAGCACACAAGCCACAGGGTGCAGGGGAGCCGATGCGTCCTCCCACATGGACCAGCATCGTCAAGCAGAGCCCTTCTGTGGGGTGGTTTTCTCCTCCACTCCCCGTGGCTTCCCCAGGCCCCTTTGCTGCTTTCCCACTTCAGAGGAGGACTTGCCCAGGTCTCTGTCCCTCTCTAGCGGCTGTTGCACACAGGAGCTGCCCGAGAGGCTTAACCAGATGGTTTCAATGCAGAAATGCCACTGAGCTGACAGCAGATTCCAGGAGCTGATTCTACCAAGCAGTGCTGGAGGATTGTTTCCACAACTTTCCCTTCTGATACAAACGCTTCAGCTCATCTTCACCGCTGTGACTTGGGTTCTGCTGTGTGGGGGCTCCCAAGGCAGCCCAGGATAAAGCAGCTCAGCATTAGCCCAGCGGAAGGTTTTGACCTGCCTGGAAAGATTTAGTTTGGATTTTCCATTTTTGAGTGGTTCTGAAACATCCCTGGGGCCGAGATGAAAGATTTCAGACCATCAGGAAGGAAACTCCATTTTTTAGTGCTCTGCTTTTGGTAGAGTTTTTATCAGCTTGTCTGATGCTTTGAGAGGGAGGGATGGAGACCCCCCGAGCTCCCTCCCTGCTACATGACTGAGGCCAAGGGAGGCCACGGAGCTGCTGCGAGGGCTGGAGCAGCTCTGCTCTGGAGCCAGGCTGAGAGAACTGGGCTGGGGCAGCCTGGAGAAGAGAAGGCTCCTGAAGGGGAGACCTGAGAGCAGCTCCAGTGCCTGAAGGGGCTGCAGGAAAGCTGGAGAGGGGCCTGGGACAAGGGCCTGTAGGGACAGGCCAAGGGGAATGGCTTTAACCTGCCCGAGGGGAGACTGAGATGAGCTCTTAGGCAGAAGCTCTTCCCTGTGAGGGTGCTGAGGCGCTGGCACAGGGTGCCCAGAGAAGCTGTGGCTGCCCCATCCCTGGCAGTGTTCAAGGGCAGGTTGGACACAGGGGCTTGGAGCAAGCTGCTCCAGTGGAAGGGGTCCCTGCCCGTGGCAGGGATTGGGACTGGAGGAGCCTTAAGGTCCTTTCCAAGGTGCCAATGACACTTGGGTTGTTACTGTGACACCATTCTGGCATTCAAAATAGGGCTTTGGGGGTTGGGGGGGGGCAGGGCTATAGGTCCAGCAATCACAGAAATTGTTGGAAGCTGCACACCAGTGGGAAAAAGCTCAATCTCCCTGGAGCTCACACAGCTCCCGAAGGACTGGGCTTCATGTACGGAAACAACAAAAGCAAAGTGCTGTTAGAAGGCATCCTGACAAACCTACCCCATCACCCCAGGGCTGCAGGAGCCCCATCCCTGCATCCCAGCAGCACGGAGGGGAAATCAGAAACCAGCTCTTCAACCAAAAAATATATATTAAAAAGAAATGAATCGTGTTTGGCCAAGAAACAGACATGTACAAATTAAACACAGTTCCATTGCAAACCATTGCCCATGCTGGAGCTTAGCCACCCTCCACTCACAGCTCTCAGGTGCTGCAGGGACCTGGTGAGAGCTCTGAGCAGCCCCCACGCAGGCAGGAGGACACCAGGAAATGACTCAGAAAGTTATGGAAAAAGGAATTAAGAAAATGATGCATTTTAAATAAAGAGCTTACAATGACAAACTTCATACAAAATACGATGGCTGCCATTTCAGGTTCTCAGTTCTAAGAACCATGTTTGAACTCTCAACATCCTGTTTGGCACCCTGTGTCCATCTCTCTACTGCTCCATCGCTGTCCAGCTCAATCCAAAGTACCTACAAATGAAAAGAGTATTAAAACATACAGCCTCAGGCCTCAGCAGTGCAGCTGTGACCTTGTTCACAGCTGCCAAAGGAAGACGCAGGAACTTCTTACAGTTTAAGCAAATCACATATGAGGTAAACCCAAATCTAGCTACAAAGTGGTGCACGTCTCAGGGTCCACTTCAGTTGTGTTTCACCTTTCCAAGAGGGGCCTAACAACTCACACTATTAATTATTAAAGGTGTGGAAACAGAGGACTCTGTAAGCGAGGAAGTTCTTTCCCCCCCATGAAGGAGATCACGCAAAATATTGAAACCAAGTAGGAGCTCACCTTCCAAAAAAGCAAATTCATCAATAGCTTCAATGGCGTTATCTGCAAAGCAAATGGAAACCAATTACCATGGATAAACCCACCCCACACTGCACCTGCTTCAGACAGCAGCAGCCGGAAGCACACTGCACAACAGTGACCAACTGCAAAGAGGCTGACTTGGTCTGGAGCTGGTGTGTGAGATTATTGCCATCAGCATTGGTAGAAGAGAAGCTTTCCTTTCTCTGAAGACGGGAGAGAAAGAGAAGCACCTACGGTTGCTCCATCACACTGGGACGGGGGGAGCATCCATTGCTAAGCACAAAACAGAATGATCTCTCATACCCAGGTCTTTTCTCTGCAGAGTTTTCCTTTTTCCTTGCTGAGCGTACACGTAAGCATCTTTGGCGATGGTCTCAACAAACAGCTCCTGCAACACAAACACAAGACAGTTTCACACGGGGGCGAGAGAGCGAAGAGAGAACATCCCGAGGCAAGGCAAGGTCTGCAGGAAGGAACCCGAATCTCCATCTTCACACTCCCCTTTCCCAACGAGTGGGTCTGAAAACGACAAACGCCACTGCTGGGCAGCGATGCACGGGAGGAGACTGGAAGTCTCTGGGCAGAGAGGGCTCCCCTGCAGAGCTCTGGGAGCCCAGCTACACCCTGTGCTCCTGGGCACATCCTGCGCGAGGAAAGGTCTCGGCAGACGCATGGGTTGAGCAGAGCCGCCCTCGCACGCGGTTACCTCCGCTGTGGGGAGCAGATGCCGGAGGCCAGAGCCGACCCACACGATGCCGAAGCCACCCCACAGGCAGCCCTGGCTGTGCCATGGCAGACCCCTCCCGAAGGAGGAACCCCCCTCTGCTGCACCCTGCTCCGGTGCGCACTCAAACCCAACCCGTGCCAGCGGAGAGGGGGCTGGAAACCCCCTGAGCGGGCACAGGGCTCTGCGGACACAGAGAGCCCCGCGCCTCCGGGGCTCTGCCCGCTCCCTGCCCGGGCTCTGCCCGCTCCCTGCCGGGGCTCTGCCCGCTCCCTGCCCGGGTCCGCGGGGGCGGGGGCGGGAGAGGAGCCCCAGGGGAGCCGCAGCTCCGGGGCCCGCCCCTGTCCGCCTCCCGCCGGCCCCCAGGGCCCCCGCGCCGGTGCCACCGCCCCTCACCGTGGCCCGCGCCAGCACGAACACGGCCTCGTGGCTCGCCAGGCTCACGTCCGGGTCCGCCTTCACCAGCGCCTTCACCCGCGCCAGCGGCAGCCGCGCCCCGCGGGCCGGGCCCGGGCACCCCGGCCCCGCCGCCTCCTCCCCCGGCCCCGCCGCGTCCGCCCCGGGCCCCGCCACCGGCCCCGGCACCGCTGCGGCCACGGCGCCCGCCGCCGCCGCCATCCCGCGCCCCGCGCCGCGCCTGCGCGGGACCCGCGGGCGGAGCGGGGGGAACGGGCGGGGAAGGCCCCGGCGCTCGGCTCGGCCCGGCCCGGCCCTGCCTGGGGCGCCCCGCGGCCCCCCCAGCACCGCCTCTGGGCCCCGCGCCGGGCGCAGGCCTTGGGCCCCCATCGCCCCTGCGCCGGGGGGGCTTTGGGAGCTCCCCATCACCCTCGTGCCCCCGGACCGTGAGGGTGGCACAGGGTGCCCAGAGGAGCTGTGGCTGCCCCATCCCTGGCAGTGTTCAAGGCCAGGTTGGACACAGGGCTTGGAGCAAGCTGCTCCAGTGGAAGGGGTCCCTGCCCTGGCAGGGGGTGGGGCTGGGGGAGCTTTAAGGTCCCTTCATCCCAAACCATTCCTCCATTCTATGGAACACGGCTCTCTCCATCCCACCTGTGCCGGGTGGGGTCAAACCCTCCATTGGGCACTCACCACCCCGTGCAGGACCCCTGGGGATGCCACCCTTGGCCAGCGCACGCCCATCCCAGCTTTCCCCCCATCCTTGATGCAGTCATCCGCAGGCGCTGCTGGAGGGATGCGCTGTCCCAGAGCAAGGACATCGGTGCCTGCGGGCAGCCAGAGCATCCCTGCCTGTGGCCTCGCTCAGCCTCAGCTTTCCTGCCTCTGAGGCAACGAACCGTGAAACCAGGACGTTTCAACACAGAGATGGCCCAGCCTGGCACCGTGCCTACAGGGTGCTTCCCCTGCTGCCAGCAGAGGTTGGCTCTTCAACGGAGCAAACGTCCTTTGAATGTGGGTATGTTGGAGAGCCGCAGCCTTCACCCCTGCCCTCCTGCAGAGCTCGGCTGTCCAGGGCTGTGCTGGTTTGGCTGTGCAACCCCTGTGAACCACCTCCACCTTCTGCAGGTCCTGGGGGGCTCTGAAGACCTGCCCTGCATGGGGTTCTCTTTGGCCACCATCAGATGAGAATGTGCTCCCAGCCCATCCCTCGCATCCCAGTCACTCCATGAACCCAGGCTCTTTTCTGGATGAGATTTTAAGCGCAGCAGGGCTTGGTGGGCTTCAAGCTTCCCAACAGCAGCAGAGCCCAAGCTAACAGTGCACCAAGAGCTGCTCCTCCTCCTCTTCCTCCTCCACGTGCTCTTTCATGGTCAGGCTACAGCGGCTTCCTGGAGTTGCACACAGCTCCTCACCAGCCGTTAGGAAGGAGCTGCTGGTTTCAGGCGAGGGGCACCTCGGAGAGGCTCCCCTTGCGTGAGTCCTTCTGCTTGGGTGCCTCTGGTGGCCTTCAGGGAGGAGGAGAGCACACAGGAAAGCATCCGCTGATGGAAAATGGTGAGTAAGAACCAGAGCTGGGCTGTGCTGGACCTGGGGATGGGGCAGAGGGAGCAGAGCTGTGTGTCCTGCTTGGAAAGGCTTTGGGAGGAGCCGTATGAGGGGCTGGATCATGTTGGGACCCTCACTCCTCCTGGAACACCAAGTCCAGGAGGACATTGTACATCTGAGCTCGTCGGAGCTTCCAGGGTCTCTGACCAGTTACTGGGCTGGGTGAAGCTGGGGCGGACACAAACGTCTGTGAAGGAGGCAGAGCACCACCAGATTCCAAATGTGTTGGAAAACCTGGAGTCCATCACAGTGACCCGAGGGCTCTGTGCCAGGGCAGTGGCCCCAAAACTGCTGGTTACAAACCTCTGAATCATGCAGGTGCCAAAAATCCCAGTGGCTCCTTGGAGAATGTGGAAGAAGTCACTTTTGGGTAAGAGCCTGGTGTGCCTGGAACAGCGAATTTGTGCTGCTGCAGCACAGGCTACTCCCGGAATGCTGCTTACAGCACTTAGCAGGGAAATTGGGGTGAGTGCCTAGGGCTGGGAGGGGAAGTGGCACCGCTGAGGTGCGTGTATAGTTGTCCATCTACATTTCTGAAAGTCCTGCACTCGCTTCTTTGCATAAGAGCCTTTCTGTTGTGACAGAGAAGAATTACACAAGCACGAACCCAAACTGAAATCCCAAAGGAGGAGAGCTTCAAAAATCAAAGCCTGTACCTTGCCAAGGGCAAGCAGGGCAGCCAGCCCCAGTGCAGAGGGACACTGTGTCTGTGGACAAGGTGGGGGAGAAAGGAGAAGGAGGGTAAGAACAGTGGAATAGAATCATGGAATCCCAGACTGGTTTGATTTGGAAAGGACCTTAAAGCTCTGGAGCAGCTTGCTCCAAGCCCCTGTGTCCAACCTGGCCTTGAGCGCTGCCAGGGATGGGGCAGCCACAGCTTCTCTGGGCACCCTGTGCCAGCGCCTCAGCACCCTCCCAGGGAGGATAATCTCTCCTTTCCCGTAAGGTCCATCTGGGAAGCTTGGGAAAAATGTCAGCCCCATCCCAGCCAAGCTTTGTGCCGTCCTCAAACCTGGCACCCTCTGAGACTCATTCAGCCTCCTCCTGGCAGCCTTTCTCTGGAGGCTTCAGAAATAAAGGTGCTTTGTGGTCATTCAGGAAGCTGGGGCAGCTCTGCGCTGGGGCCTGCATGTCCCGGTTCGCTCGTGTGCGGTGTGAGCAGCACAGGAAACGCACTGGTCACAAAAGTAGGGCAGAGCTGCTGCTGCTTGGCTGTTTTCTGCACCCACCTTTGGCAGCCTGAGTGTCAGCAGCACTGTCCTGCGTTTTCCTCCTGCTGATGGCTCCCAGTGTTCTCCCCCACCAGCTCCTGCCCCACTGCCCTGAGTTCACCATGGACTTCATGGGACCCAGGACCAGGGCAAGGAAGTGTTGTGGAAGGTGTCCCTGCCCGTGGCAGGGGGTTAGAACTGGATGAGCTTTGAGGTCCCTTCCAACCCAAACCAGGCTGGGATTCTACGTTCTAGGACCACTTTGAGCACATTTCACGGAGAAGGCTTAGCGTGAGGCCATGTTGAAGAAATACTGCATTCCCCAGGGGAGGACTTTTGACTCGCTTCCCTCCCTGGTGTTTTAACCAGAGCTTTCTTCATGCTTGCAGACACATCTGGAGAGGAAAGAGGCCGTGGTGAGGCACCTACAGGCAAAGCTCCAAGGGAACAGGAGAGACCCTCCCATAGTGGGTGGCTGCCCCGAGAGTCAGTCTGCAGCGTCCCTTGCAACAGAGCCAGGACAGACCCCCCTGCCAGAGGCCCCCCGGAGCAGGAGGGTGGACTTCAGCAGGGCTTCTCCATCACACAGTAAAGGTGTGGGACCGTGTTCACCTCCTCATTCCAGCTCCGAGCCCCCGGGGTGGGTGGTGCAGCTGAAGAAGGGCACTGCTCAAGGTGGCAGCTTCCACCCAGCCCCTGCCAAGCCAGGAGGAGGAGATGTGTTGAGCAAGGAGGTGGGAGGCACGTCTGATCCTCCCCGGAGAAGCTCAGCCCAGCAGGCACGGCCGCTCGCCAAAGAAGGGGGTGCTCCAGCAGTTCCTGTGCAGCCTGGGCACCCAGCTCAGCCTTGGAGGAAGCCTTTGCCACACATCAAGGCACTGGGAGCGAGGCCAGCCAAGCCCAGGCGTCCTCCTGTTGTGGATCTGGAGAAGTTTGGTGCATCTGCACATCGTGGGATGCCCATCCATCCTGCCGCGGAGGCACCAAGGGGTGCTCAGCTGGGTACGGCCACAGGAGTAGAGCTTCTCTGCCTTTCCTTTAGGGAGCTGCAAAACTGAGCCATGTCCTGGGCAATGATGCTCCTGAGCACATGGAGATACCTGGGATTTGCCCTGACTCTGGTACAGGTCTGAAGTTCAGGGGTTTCACCACATTCAAAATACTCATTTTGGTCTCTTCCCTCCCCTTTCACCACTGCTCCAGGGAGAAAGTAGCATTAGGGGCATAAGAATTGGAAAAACACATCTAAAAACTCCTCTCTGGATCCTGATTGCAGTCAGTATTAGGTCTCCTCATCCTTCTGCACTAAATCTAGCCCAGGGAGGCTCTGACTTTAGGGTGGGTGATAGAGTTGAGGCAAGAATGTGAAATAATCCTTCACTGCTCCCTCCTGTTCCTCTTTCTACCATAGGCCACCCCAAACCAGGCTATGCCACATCAGCCCCAGCACGGTTCCCAACACAGGATGCTTCAAGTGTAACAGGGTAAGGACTAAGGCAGCACTTTTATTCTAGGTGGTTTCCAGCCTGTCCAACCCAGTGGGAAAAGCTGGCACATGGCACAGAGCTGCTGTCCCACTCTGCCCAGACCTGGGACTCACAGGCAGCCCAGCCTCCTCCTGGTAGCTTTCATCCTGCTCTTGACCCCTTGAGCTCACTGCAACAGGGCTTTGTAATCACCCTCTTCCTCCTCACAGGGGTGAAGATGAGATATATGATGATGTAGAGCCTGCTGGGCTCATCAGGAGAGCCCAAGGCTTTCTACTGTCCCCCACGTGCCAGCCGCCAGCAAATCCCTGCCCCAGAGGAGGTGGGTACAGGAGGGTGTGGGGTGAGCACTGCAGCTCAGGGAGCCTCGACACTCCAGCAAGCCCTGGGCAGCAGCAGAGCCCACTGCTCCTGTGCATGGGAGGCTGATGGGTTCTTTGCTGCCTTGTGAATGGGCATGGGAAGCCCTGATCCCTCCACGCTCAGGGGGCAAAGTCAGGGGTTGATCCCAAGAGGAGAAGGCTCCTGTGTCCTGTCTCAGCAGGTGTCTAACACCTTGCAGCAGCCTCATGGCAGCACCTCTCCCAGGGTTTGCTTTTACAGGTGAAGATGCTGGTCGAGCCTCTAAGGGGTTTGCCTTGCTGGCAGCTGCACAGAGGTAACCGGGGGGGTTTACTCTTTCTGAGGGTCCCAAAATAGCCAGGGCTCCTTGCTGCTTTGACAAAGCTGGTGGTTGAATGCTCTCTGCTGGCTTGCAATGGAAATCTCCATGGTGATGAGCACAAGTGGCTGGTTTAAACCTGGCCCCAGAGCCCCTGAGTGGGTGAAGGGAAATGTGATGGGGCTGAGGGGGAGAAGGGGAAGGAGAAGGGAGGGAGCAGAGTGTGGGTTCCCCTGAGCTTTCCTGTGACTCACAATGGCTCTGCAGAGAAGCCCAGGTCCCCCGGAAGATGAAGCCAATGACACTCAAGGAATGCAAGAAGGAAGAGAAGGCCGACAGGGAGTTTCAGAAGAAATTCAAGGTGAGCAGCAAGGCAATGGCAGGGGAGCTGTGCTGCACAGAGACCAGCTCACACCTTCCCTGTTCCCCACTGAAATGTCCCCAGATCAGACCAGCCCCACACACTTGCCTTGCTTTTTCCAAGGGAGAGTGGATGGGGCTGCCCGGCTCACACTGCCCTGGGGGCAGCTGCTGAGCTGCAGCACTCACTGCTCTTTGTGTCTCAGTTTGAAGGAAGCATCAGTGTCCTGACTCAGATGATGGTCGACCCCGCGGTGACAGAGAAAAGGGGTGGAGGGAAGAACCTGCCGCTGAGACGAGGAGAAATTCTTGATGTTATTCAGTTTACAAACCAGGAGCAAATCCTCTGCAGAAACAGCCAGAGGAGGTGTAAGTCTGTGGGGGCTGAGGCTTTGCCTTAGCAGGGATCACAGCACACACAGCTTTGGGAACAAGTTTCTTCATGCAGACATGCACCAGCAGACAGCAGAAGCATGCCCTTAGCCATGGCATGTACCCTGGCTCTCCAGTGCTCCCACTTCTCTTTGCAAAACATCCTACTCTTCTTCCTGCCTGGTGCCAGCATTCCAGCTGCTAGCCAGGCTTCTTGTCTCCCTCTGCTAAAAGCACTTCCCACAGTCTCTTGGCCACCAGCCTGGCTTTGCAGTAGGCATGGGCTCCACAAGCCATGTTTGCACTGAAGGACTGTAGCGACAGGACAAGGGGTAATGCCTTGTACTTAAACAGGGGAAGTTCATGTTAGATATAAGGCAGAAGCTCTTCCCTGTGAGGGTGCTGAGGCGCTGGCACAGGGTGCCCAGAGAAGCTGTAGCTGCCCCATCCCTGGCAGCGTTCAAGGCCAGATTCTATGGTTCTATGATGCTCAGGTGAAATGGGCTGCAGATCCCATCAGCAGAGAGACTGGGATCAGGCTCTTCCCAGCCAGCTGCCACCCAGCCTGGCAGGTTCCTTCCCTTGCATCGCCTCCAGCAGGTTCCTCCCAGGGGTCCAGCTTCCAAGAGCCAAGCTCTTCCTTGTCCCAGGCTCTCCCATGGGATGCAAGACGTTGCTAAACTCTGTCCTGTGCAGGGGCAGGTCCTGGGGTGCGTCCCCACTCATGCCCCAACTCCTGGCACAACCTGAAGTGCTTTTCCTCACTGTTGCAGATGGCTACGTGCCCCGGACCGTGATGCTACACCTGTGAGTACCCCTTCCCCAGCCCTTCCTCCTCACTCCATGAGCTCTAGCAATTGCCCAATGGGTCCCCAGCACCAAACCAGCCCTGGCCATGGGCTGCCAACTCAAAACCATCCAACCCAGGCAGTTACCATAAGTGTAGCATCAGACACTTACCCTGGGCTGGGAACCTGCTGTTTCTGGTGAGGTTCACCACCCATGCACAACAGGAGAGGAGCCAGAGCCGTGCTTACCCCATGCCAGAGGATCCCATCTCTGTGGGGAGAGCCCAAGGCTGGGAAGAGGTGAAGGGATCCGTTAGGAGAGGCGGGACACGTGTGGAGCAGGAGCTGGCCCTTGCCTTGGCTCACAGCACCCTTGTCTTTCCTTGCAGGGACACTGACATCTATGACGATGTCGAGATTTACGGTAGGCGTGGAGGGAGCCGCTGCTGTAGCCCCTTCACCAAGCAGTGAGCCCCACAGCAGCACTGGGGCCTCCCCTCCTGCCCTCTCGCCGTTTCGCCACTTTCCCTCTCTCCTTTCCCGCTCTGTGATTCCCTCTCTGGGACATCCCTCCCTTGCTCTTAGTTCCCCACAAGTCCCCGTGTTCCCCTGTTCACAATGCTTTGGACTTCCCCTCACCCTTTTCCTTCTCAGCTTGCTCCCTCCCCCTGCTGCCAGCCCCACGGGGCTCTCTGAGACGTCCCTGATCCCCTGGACAACTCAGGGACACCCTTTCCCAAACGGTTGCTCACTCCCAGCATGCACATTCCATCCCCTGGCTCACAGATGGAGCTGAATAGAAACAACTGTATTTCAGCTGTACTGAGGAGCAAATGTTTTATCTGGCAGGGTGAGGATCCATGGCTAAAACCAAAGGTACAAGACACCACCGACAGAGACCTCCCCAAGGGTCAAAATGTGATCCAGGTCACACCTTCTCTGTGGCTTTGTTTTGTCTGTGTAAAATATGGCAACGGTATGAGATGGGCTTGTGGTCTTATTGGGGGGGGTGTGTGTTTAAAATCTGGGCAGAGAAGTTTTGGTTCAGAGAGGTTTTCATGTTTCCCATTCCCAGAGCATCCTCAGCTGGGAACAGCGCTGTATCCCTGAGCCCACCCCCCATCCTTCAGCTGTCCTGCCCTGGAGAGATTCTTCTCCTGCAGCCTGTGTTTGTGCTGGGGACTGCCCCAACCCAGGGGCAGGAACTTGCACTTGGCCTTGTTGAGCTCCATGAGGGTCCCGTGGTCCCCCCTCTCCAGCCTGTCCAGGTCCCTCTGTATCCCATCCCTTCCAGCACATCAACTGCACCACACAGCTCTGTCATTGGCAAAATTCCCCACTGGACATTCTCCAGTTCCTGGGAAACAGTCTTCCTCTGCAAGCTTTGTTCTCATGAAGCCCTTAACAGATGTGGGGCAGGAGGTGATCCTTTTGGATCGGGAACTGTGATGGGAAAGGTGCTCGGGCTGAATCCCTGCTCCCAGCCTGCAGCACGCAGCCTGGTCCTGGTGGGGGTGGAGGGTTCAGCACTGGCACGGCCGGATGCCAAGCCCAGATTAACCATTGAAGACGTCACTTTCCATTATGGGAAAGGCTCCCAAAGAGCCCTGGAGCTTTTGGTGCCTGGGATTAGCCTCCGGTGTGCTCAGCTCTGGGTGAGGGGCCAGGGTCTGGCAGCGTGGTGGTGCCGGCACGATGAGCAGGGCCAGGAGCTGCTCTGAGGGGCTTTGCCTGGGCAGCTGAGGGTGACCATGTGGGAGCAGGTCAGGAGAGCTTTGCTGGACTCGCTGTCCACGGCCTTCCTGCGGGTCTGGAAGTGGGCACGGGCTTTCTGGCAGAGAAATGGCCTCCTGACGCTCTCCATGCTGTCGGTTGTCACCGGCTGCCTCCTGGGGTTCCTGCTGCGAGCACTGGAGCTGACGGAGCTGGTAAGTGTGACCAGGATGGGGATGGGAGTGAGCAGGATGGAGCAGGGCAGGTGGGGCAACCAGCCCCGCTGCTGGCAGCACATCAGCATCGATGGCCCCAGATGGGCACAGCCCAAAAGCAAAGGCTCCTGCCCAAGAAACCTGCTTCTCTGGGCAGGTTTCTCCCAATGGCTTTTCTTTGGGTTATTTTGTGACCCAAAAGCTGCCATCAAACACCAAAGCTGCAGAAGAAATCCTGCACCCCTCTGCTGGGAGCAGAGGCTGTGGGATGGACCCTAAGGGGCTGCAGGAACCTCCAGGTGGGATGGGGATGGGGATGGGAAAGGGGGGAATGGATGCTCGGTAACAGAAACAGCAGTGCTGGGGTCTGAGGGCTCCACTCTCCCCAGCTGTGCAGATGCTCAACCAAAGCACGTTTCTTCCCTCTGGAGATGACCCAGCCAATAAATAGGGGGTAGTGGAGAGCCTGGGGGGGGGAGGGGTCACCTTCCCCTGAGCACCCCCGGAGACCGAGGCAGTGAAGAAAATGCACCTAAAAGGTGTTTGCTCAGCGCTTTCTAGGAGCTGTTCAACATCACCGGGCCAAAACCCAGGCGGTTCAATGACATTGGGTGGCTTGGCAGAGGCTCAGCCCTGATCTTCAGCCAGGCCTCAGGGAGAGCTCATCTGGCCCTGCAACACCCCACGTCACCCGCTGGGGTTTAGCAGGGTCCTGTCACTTCAATTACACCTCCAGCATCAGCCGCCCGCAGCAGGGGAGCTCGGTACTGCACTGATGCTGCTGTAATCCCCTGCGCCCCGGTGCGGATGCCGAGAGCAGTCACCCACCCCCGAGCCGCGGGGCTCCTGCCCTTGTCCTGCCGTGCGCCGAGCCCATCCGCCCTCTGCCCCAGCCCCATCCCATCCTCCTGCCACAGCCCTGCACGTGGTCCCCAGCAGCCACGATGGGAAAGGGTCAGGAAGCTGAGAAACCCGCTGGGAAAAGAGATGCTGCTCAAGTCACTGCTCCTCGCACCCCCTGCACCAGCATGGTTTGCCTGGGCAGCCCCCCAAAGCTCCATGGGGTTGATTGCTTCAGAGTAACCAAAAGTACCTGCTTGACTTGAGGCCATCTCAGGTCCATCCCTGACACCTTTACAGCGGCAGTGATGGAGGGATGGATGGTGGATGGATGGATGTATGATGGATGGATGGATGGTGGATGGATGGATGATGGATGGATGGATGGATGAGATGGTGGAAGGATGGATGGATGATGGATGGATTGATGGGCAGATGGCTGCCATATTAGAACCAAGCTCAGAGCTGGGTCTTTTGGGGAAAAAGGTGAATTTATCAGGTTTGAGCCCTTAACCCGCAATCGGCATCCACTTCTCAGCTCTCATCTGACACAACGGCTCTGCTTTATGTGCAGGAGAAGCAGTATTTCTCCTTTCCTGGAGAGCTCCTTATGAGGATGTTGAAGATGCTGATCCTGCCCTTGATCACCTCTAGGTAAGACACCATCTTCTGCTTCTAAAATACCACCTCTCCATCACATTGAGGAGATCACCCCATGATCTCCTGATGAGGAACAGGGTGCCCAGAGGAGCTGTGTCTGCCCCATCCCTGGCAGTGCTCAAGGCCAGGTTGGACACAGGGGCTTGGAGCAAGCTGCTCCAGTGGAAGGGGTCCCTGCCCGTGGCAGGGGTTGGAGCTGGAGGAGCTTTAAGGTCCCTTCCAACCCAAACCAGTCTGGGATTCTGTGACATCACCCCAAAATGGCCTGGGGTGAGGATAACCCCAGCAACCCTGGCTTGGTGTCCCCCATGATAGTGGTGGATTGAGGAAGCATCACCACCAGCAGCTCTCCTGTAGAACCCTCTCTATTTTTAGCTCAGTTTTGTTTAAAAGTAGTTTATGGGCTGCTTAGGAAAGCTTCTGTGTCCATGAAATCTGAACCAGCAGCTCTCCCCCTGGGGGAGGAGGGTCCATCCCCACCAGGATGTTAGAAACCCTGCTGAGACCTCTCTTCACTGCTCCCAGTGACGCTCAGCAGCAGCACAGGGCATCAGATACTTAAAGAGAACGGTGTCACAATCAGAAGAGCAGCATTAGTTATTTACCATCAAAATACACCAGGAATATTTCCTTCTTTTCCCCCTTGGAGATAACAGAAAATACGGCCAAGCCTAGAAAGGGATTGGAGAGGCATCTCCTCCCCTTTGCAGCTTAACCTGGGTTGCCACAACCTGGCACTCGAATGTGCAAGAGCTCAGTGATGCCCTTAAGCATTGGTTCAAAACTCTCTGGAGATGTCTCCCATCAGCTGCATCTTGTGCAGTTTTGGAGCAGGCACTGACCGTGATCTCCTCTGGTGCAGCCTCATGTCCGGGCTGGCCACCATGGACACCAAGGCCTGTGGGAAGATGGGGGTGCTCACCATCACCTACTACCTGTGGACAACCTTCATGGCAGTGACTGTGGGGATCATCCTCGTGGTCAGCATCCACCCGGGCGCAGCTGCCCAGAAGGACAAGTACTCGGTGGGGAAGGCGGTGCTCAGCTCCGCGGATGCGCTGCTGGATTTAATCAGGTACGAGGCAGGCTGTCAGCAGGGGCAGGTTGAGGATGGCATTTCACAGGCGAGATGTCCCCATGAGGCTCCTGGGGATACTGAGACCTCCAGGGAAGCAGAACCGCGTGCCACGCTGACAGGCACCAGCACCTCTCTTTGCCCTCGGCTCACACCACGCTGGTGGTGGCTGTCACGGTCCTTTTGGCCTCGCGCCCACCAGAGGTGCTCCCCATGTTGTTTCCTGTGCTCTCAAGATGTGCTTTAACCCCTGTGCCATTGCTCTTACAGAAACATGTTTCCTTCTAACCTTGTTGAAGCTTCATTCCAGCAAGTAAGTTCCCTTCCCCTTCCTGTTTCCCTTTCCTTTTCACCTTCCCCTTCCCTTTCTCTTCCCCCTTCTCTTTCCCCTTCCCCTTCTCCTTCTTCCCTTCTCACCCGTCATGGTGGTGGCTTTGCCTCTGTTGTCAGAGCAGGATGAAGCCAAGAGGACCCTGACCTCCCTGCTTTGCTTCTGTCGCAGTATCGAACGGTTCTGGTCCCGGTGGTGAAGTCTCCTGGCATTCCAAAGGTCCCGGGGAAAACTCTCAGTTTTATCTACTTTGCACCTGATGACGAAAATCCTGAAATCCATCGGCCCGTGTTCCTGGAGCTGACCCCATCTCCTGAGATGACCTACAGGACCCTGCCCGGGACCAGCAACGAGATGAACGTCCTGGGAATCGTCATCTTCTCAGCGACGATCGGTACCAACCCAGCAGGGATGGGGACGTTTCCTCCCCGTTTTCCATTCTCTGGGGAGACCTCAGAGCAGCTCCAGTGCCTAAAGGGGCTGCAGGAAAGCTGGAGAGGGGCTTTGGACAAGGGCCTGTAGGGACAGGCCAAGGGGAATGGCTTTAACCTGCCAGAGGGGAGACTGAGATGAGCTCTTGGGCAGAAGCTCTTCCCTGTGAGGGTGCTGAGGCACTGGCACAGGGTGCCCAGAGAAGCTGTGGCTGCCCCATCCCTGGCAGTGTTCAAGGGCAGGTTGGACACAGGGGCTTGGAGCAAGCTGCTCTATGGAAGGGGTCCCTGCCCGTGGCAGGGGGTGGGGCTGGAGGAGCTTTAAGGTCCCTTCCAACCCAAACCATTTCATAATTCTGTGTGCACGGGAGAGGCAGGAAGGTTTACCGGGGAGAAAGTCATGGGAAGGAGAAACCTGAAGCGTAAGGACAATGAGTGTGAAAGAGAGGAATCAGGAGGGGAAAGAGTAGGAGGAGATGAGGCAAGCATGGGGACAGGATTACCTGCAGATTAAGAGGTGAGAGCGAGGAGCTTGAATTTAGAGTATGAGGAACCAAGAAGCCAATTAGAGGATTTGAGGGGTGGAGGCAGTGGAGGCAGTGCTGGAGCCACTGGAGCTGGGGAGTGTCTGGTTGTAAAGGCTACGATACAGGGAGTGCCTGGAGGAGACAGCCACAGTGAGACAGGGCAAAGGCAGACCCGCTGAGAGACCCTGCAGGAGAGGAGATGTCTACGGCAGGACCCTGTCCCCTTGGCCAGCACCATCTGCTCACCAGGGACACCTGGGGAACCTGCTGAGCTCCTGCTTGCAGGACACGTGCCCAGCTCCAGCCCAGCCAAATGGGGAGAACAGGCTTTTGTGTTCTGAGATTATCACCCAGCACCCTGCCAGCGTGGGAGGGAGGATCAGCACCGGCTTGGGACACAGTGGGAGATCACCTGAGTCAGCCCTGGCCTCCCATATGCACTCCCTGGGTCCTGCACAGGATGGAGGGGCTTTGGACAAGGACAAGGTCCCTGTAGGGACAGGCCAAGGGGAATGGCTTTAACCTGCCAGAGGGGAGACTGAGATGAGCTCTTAGGCAGAAGCTCTTCCCTGTGAGGGTGCTGAGGCGCTGGCACAGGGTGCCCAGAGAAGCTGTGGCTGCCCCATCCCTGGCAGTGTTCAAGGGCAGGTTGGACACAGGGGCTTGGAGCACCCTGCTCTATGGAAGGGGTCCCTGCTCGTGGCAGGGGTTGGCGCTGGAGGAGCTTTAAGGTCCTTTCCATCACAAACCAGGCTGGGATTCTGCGATAATAAACCCCAGAACTGGAGGGTTTGGCCAAATCTGCACACTTCTGAGTGTTCATCGAAGTGGCAGCCATGGTGTCTGACTCTTGTCACTCCAGAGCAAGGACAGGGCTGCAACTCGTCACCACATCCTCACCTATACATAACCCCACCAGGCTCTCAGTGGAACCCATTCTGTGACCACCAGAGCCTCGAGGCACTTGGCACGACTCAGGCTGCTCCCAGGATTCTGTTACCACATCCATGTGCTTGGTTGCAGGACTGCTCCTGGGAAGAATGGGCGAGCGGGGAGCACCGCTGGTGAACGTGTGCCAGTGCCTGAACGAGGCCGTTATGAAGATCGTCTCCATGGCAGTTTGGTAAATCTGATTTCCATCCCTTCAGTTGTTCCCTTACCCCTGCCTCACGGGAACGCTGACCACAGAGCTCCAAGTGTGTTGTGAGCACTGGGGTGATCTTGGTCTGACTGCACCCCATGGTACCAGACACCGCAGTGATGGCTGTGGAGTGCTTTGATCACTGCTCAGCCTCACAAATCATCGTTCATGTTTATTCTTTGCAGGTACTTCCCCTTCGGCATCGTGTTTCTCATTGCTGGAAAGATCCTGGAGATGGAAGACCCATCAGTTATAGGCCAGAAGCTGGGGCTTTACGTCATTACGGTGGTGTCAGGACTGGCCATCCACGGACTCGTTATCTTACCTCTGCTTTTTGTGCTCATCACCAAGAAAAACCCCTTTGCTTTCATGCAGGGGATGCTGCAGGCTCTGCTCATCGCCTTAGCTACCTCCTCCAGGTACGAAAACGTGGCTGAAACACGCTGATGCACCTGAGCAGGCATCAGGTTTGGTGGAGGGAGAGGATGCGTGCATGGCCGGGGGGGCTGGGGGAAAGCAGGAATAATCCAGAGAAAGCACAGTTATGCTCCAGCACTATTTGACATGAGAATGTTCCCAGTTTCAGTGGGAAGCGGGATGCTCAGCACTGGTCCCCAGCAGGATGAGCCTTAGGGCATCTTCAGACCCAGCCACTCCTCTCATGGGGTGTTCCCCAAGCAAACCAGCAGCGTTTGTGTCTGTGTGAGCTTACTGGAATTGCTGCAGTCACTTTCCTTTCAAAGGATTCAAAATAGGGACCTGGAAGTGCTTTATAAACCAGTGTGGGGTTATGGGCTTGGGTTTGAACTGAAAACATCAAAAGCTCCTCTGAACACCAAAAACCTTAACTCAAGACCTGTGCATCCCAAAGCTCCTCCAAGGAAAAGCTTTGTCTGAGAAGATTTTAAAATTTGATATTATCTGATTTATTTTCAATCTTCAAAACATTCTTTAAAAGAAGAAACTCCACGAGACACCTCTGCCCTTCCTGGAGGACACACAGCTGCAGACATCTGCTTAGGAACCATTTCACAAGGCAAAGGGTTTCCTGGTCTCTCAAATGCTTCTTCCCATAATCCCGAGAACGGCATCTGGGGTTGTGCCCCCCAAGCACCCCCGTGGGTAACGTGGGCACCAGGGATGTCCAACCAAGCTGTAACCATCCCCCTCTGCTGTTCTGAGAGCAATGCCTTCATCACTGCAATGACACTGCTCTGGAGCCAGGCTGAGAGAGCTGGGCTGGGGCAGCCTAGAGAAGAGAAAGGTCCTGGAGGGGAGCTCTTAGAGCAGCTCCAGTGCCTGAAGGGGCTGCAGGAAACAAAAAGAATCACAATCATCTCTTGTTCTGCAGCTCTGCAACCTTGCCCATCACCCTGAAGTGTCTCCTGGAGAACAATGGAATAGATCGACGTGTGGCACGCTTCGTCCTCCCCGTCGGTGCCACCATCAACATGGATGGCACCGCGCTGTACGAAGCAGTCGCTGCGATCTTTATTGCCCAGGTCAATGAATATGACTTGGATTTGGGACAAATTATAACTATCAGGTAAATGTGCAGCAGCTGTATTACTTCTCCATTCATCTCTTTAGGCTTTATAACAACCTCTCAGCAGAGACCTTGCTACTGCTCAGAGTGAACATTGCTGGGAAGCTGCAGAGTAGGGAAGGCTGCAGCGTGCAGCAGCAGGGCTGGGCTCTGCACCCACAGAATTTGCTGCAGAATCAAAGACTTTGCCTGCAGGTAAAATGCAGGCTGCAAACAGGCAGCACGACTAGAGCTGCCTGTAGGGACAGGCCAAGGGGAATGGCTTGAACCTGCCAGAGGGGAGACTGAGATGAGCTCTTAGGCAGAAGCTCTTCCCTGTGAGGGTGCTGAGGCGCTGGCACAGGGTGCCCAGAGAAGCTGTGGCTGCCCCATCCCTGGCAGTGCTCAAGGCCAGGTTGGACACAGGGGCTTGGAGCAAGCTGCTCTATGGAAGGGGTCCCTGCCCTGGCAGGGGCTGGAGCTGGAGGAGCTTTCTCTTTTCTCTCCCCTTTGGGTGCAGAATATCCCTCCATAGAGGAATAACTTCCTTTGCCATTCAAACACACTTTGCCTTTCCCCCCAGCCCCACACTATCTGCATGGCCACCTTCTTTTTGCAGCATCACAGCTACAGCAGCCAGCATAGGGGCAGCCGGGATCCCCCAGTCCGGACTCGTCACCATGGTCATCGTGCTCACTTCGGTTGGGCTGCCCACAGACGACATCACTCTCATCATCGCAGTGGACTGGGCTCTGTAAGTGACTCCCAGCGCAGGGCCGGCGGTGGGTGGGAAGTGCCAGCTCGTGGTGCTGCATCTGAAGCTGACGGACACGCGGGTCGGTGCTCTGAGCTTCACAAAGCTTTGTGCCTCCGCCCTGGGCAGAGAGGGAACAGCGTCAACTCTCCTGGCTGCTTTTCTCTCTCTTTCACATGAAAAGGAAGTTTAACTTCTCAGGTGAAAGTTCCACTCCAGCAACACGAGGTGGGTTCCACCTCTGAGCAGCACTGGGTGCCCAGCACCATCACCAAAGGCATCCTCACGGCTCTCTCTTACCTAGGGATCGATTTCGGACGATGACCAATGTCCTTGGTGATGCTCTGGCTGCTGGCATCATAGCACACGTCTGTGAAAAGGACTTCACTCCAAAGGCTCCTGTGGTACGTGTGCTTGCCTGGGCTCGCAGGGGAGCACAGGATGACCCCGCAGACACAACCCACGTTCTGCCCTAAGAAATTCAACGGTGGTTTTTCCTTTTTCAGCAGGATCCAGGAAGCAGCACAGCCAAGCTCCCTTCTGGGGAGGCCTCACACCCGCAGCCCAAAGACAACGTGATTGAAGTGATGGAAGAAAGCTTGTTTGGTCAGACAGGAGTTCATTATAACATCTGCCAGGTGTAGATCGCAGCATTCCTGCACCTGGGAACGGGATCCTGGTGCTAACCACGGACATGGTGAATGCCCCGTGTGGATGCTCTGCAAGGCAAAGGCCTTCCTTGGCACAAGTGGGAAAAACCTTCTCTATCCTTTGAAGACCACAGGACTCTGCAGCAGCACCCACAGAGCAACCCCTGCACCCGAGGCCACCTCCTGCTTTGCTTTAGTAGAGATATTTCTTTTCTAACCATTGTTTTTTTATTTCATTCCTGGGTTCTCAGCTATAAACTGAAATGAAGGAAATCTTCGTCTGGAGCTCAAAATCCTGTATTTTCAGCTGGTTGAAACGTTCCACCTTTGGCATGGACAGTGGGAATCATTTAATGGCAGGGGTGGAAGGACCAGTTGTGTCTCTACTGGCTGTCTTCTTGCACTGACCAGGCCCAATTGCAACCATGCTGATTTTCCCAGCTATGGATCTGCCCCCAAGTCCAAATTCCAATTACAGCCTTAAAATCACAGCCTTAAAACAGTGCCCAAGGCCAGGTTGGACAGGGCTTGGAGCAAGCTGCTCCAGTGGAAGGTGTCCCTGCCTGTGGCAGGGACTGGAGCTGGATGAGCTTTAAGGTCCCTTCCAACCCAAACCAGGCTGGGATCCTATGATACAATCCCTGGTGTGAGCCGAGTGACTGAAGAAGGCAAAGCCATGCAAGTATCTCCTACCTCAACCCTTAACTGCGCCTGGTCAGAAAAGAAGCACTTAAGACACTTGGGCAAGGCTTCAACAGGTTTTATCTAAGGCAGCTCAAGCAGCCAGGATGTCCGTCCTGGAATCCAGGGATAGGGCCCAGGGTGCACCCCAGGCACGCGCGCCGTGTGCCTTGGCATTGTGCCGCCAGTCCTGCCATTGCACTACCTTCACAGTCCTCCTTGGAGCTGGGTTTTCTTCCTTCCTCCATGCCTGCAGTGAGAAAGGATCAGAACATTAAGGCCCATAAAATACGTTAAAAACAGGAAGGGGAAAAAGCAGAGTAAGGGCAACTTAAACCAAACTGAAAGTCATTTCTGACTCCCAAAGGGACAGCATTTCGTCTCATGGGACACTGAATGGGGAGGTGCTTCCTGCAAAGTATGACATGGAGCATTCCAGAACCACTGCTGATCATAACTGAGATCCAATACAGAGATGTGGCCGTTTTCTGGAGTTACTTAAAGAGAAACTTCAGAAAAGTTTGGATGCTGACGTTTTACCCAGCTGAGGGTCATTTCCTGAAGCTCATCACACCACTATTATACTATTGTTAACTACCCTTTCCTCTAACCTGCGTTCCTAAGGATATACATCTTTGTATGAATTACTTCTGTGGTGTGTGGGCATGTAGACTAGCACAGATGTGCACATAAAACTGATACACACTAAACCATACAATTAAGAGATAAATACATGTATTCTAAACAAAGTATAAATACAGTATACAGTTTCATACATGTGTAAACACACAGGTATTACGTGTGTATGTACGCACATATAAATGTGTACGGACACGCTGGCTCTTGGAAGAAGCAAAGCAGAAGGAAGAAGAAACCTGGAGAGGGGCTTTGGACAAGGGCCTGCAGGGACAAGCCAAGGGGAATGGCTTTAACCTGCCAGAGGGGAGACTGAGATGAGCTCTTGGGCAGAAGCTCTTCCCTGTGAGGGTGCTGAGGCGCTGGCACAGGGTGCCCAGAGAAGCTGTGGCTGCCCCATCCCTGGCAGTGCTCAAGGCCAGGTTGGACACAGGGGCTTGGAGCAAGCTGCTCTATGGAAGGGGTCCCTGCCCTGGCAGGGGTTGGAGCTGGAGGAGCAGGAGCAGGGTCACAAGTGCTTCAGCCCAAGCTGAGCAAGCCTGGCCTGTCTGAGCCCAAACCCGCCCATGCCAGGATTCTGGAGCTCACTTACCGTGGCTGGTCCCAGGCTCCAGCACAGCCCTGAAATCCCACGAGCACGAGCGCGTGCCCCATCCGTGCCCCCCGAGGCCCAGGACTCAACACTGCTCCTACAACCAAACCATTTCTGCTCTGCTCTCTTTTATCACCTTTCTTTGGCACACGCCCAGGCTGGGCTTGGGGACAGAATCTGCTCCAACACCTTCAAACAGAACTGCAGGTAAGTTTGTTGAAGAGCTCCACTGCCACCTCCACCAGGAAGCCCCAGACTAACTTTTATTAAACTCAGTGAAGTTCCTTGCAAGCCTCAGCTTAAGTTGCAGACGTGCTATTTACCAGGTGCTCCAGCTCTGCAGAGAGAAGTCAATCCAGATGAAACAGTTCAACACTTAAAGCTTTATGCTTAGAAGTCAAACAAGTAAAATCTCTATTTTTCTGTGACAGATTTTGTTGCAAGGAAACCAGCTGCCAAAGGGATGTCAGTGAAAGCTCTGCCCTGAGAGACCAGCTTCAGGTTCCCATTTGGCTAAATTCACTGCTTCTATCCATAAATTCTTGAAACATAACGCGGAGTGACACAGGGACCTGTATTCACCTGCATTCACCTGCGTGGGAATACACACACACACACACGTAAGAAGTTACCCGAAACATCCCACTTTTCCTCCCAGCCTCCTGCTGTCAGCAAGTGCTGGAAGCAGAAGATAGTTTAAGGAAAAGACAGGTGGATTCAAAACTCAAGCAGCAAAAGGGAAGGAGATAACCAGTAACAGGCAGGGCCCCCTCAACACCCCACTGCTGCGTGCTGGGGAGGCAGGAGGGGAAGTGATGGAATGAGGAAGGGATGGTGGGATGTGGCCAGGCTGGATGTGTTTTCCTTGAACAGCTTCTCCTGCTCTGCTGGAGACAAACCCCTGAGCTAAACAACTATAGCATGAGCCAGAAGGACATTCCTTACACTCACATTTTCCCATGTTACTTTTCCTTAGAAAGATAGAATAAAATACAAAGACAGGATTTTCCCCCCACCTTGTTTCCCAGCATTCCAGTGAGATGGAACACTCCCATTTTTCCCCTCCCCCCCATTCTGAACTGAAGGGGGTGAAGTTTAACAGCAGGATACTCCAACAGTGCCCCCAGCACAGCAAGTGGGGGAAGAGTCTAAAGCCAGAGAGTCCACTGGGAATTCTGCAGTCACAGAACCTCCCCCTCAAAGTTAATGGGGCTACGCTAGGTTTTTGTGTTGCTTCTGATAAAATCAGCCATTGCTGAGAGGGGCCCATCCTTGAAGCTTTTTGGTGATTAATACATGTTTTCCCTCATCAAAAAACCTGGAAAAGACAACGGTGTTCAGAATGAACCTGTGTGGAGTGAATATACGGGAGTAACATCTGGTTGGGAGTAAGAACATAGGAGTTGTCTGGCTCCATCCAAAGGACAATCCAGGAAAGGTCTAAAGGTCTGCACTGCTGATGGAGCATTCCTGATTCCGATGATGCTGCAGATCCAACAACCTGTTGTTATACTGACAGTAACAGAAAACACTCCCTTCTGTTCCTTGCCAGTTTAGCACAAGGGATAATTCCAGCTTTGTGAACAGGGCTGGACTGAGCAATTCCCACAGCAAGAAATAACTGGAAATCTAGTTTTGCACTGCATGGAGATGCCCGAGCTGAGGGAGCATCTGCCCCACGTCACCACACATGAGACACTCAGTCTTACTTCCCATCCCTTTTCACAGATTATTCATTAAGATAAAACCCAGAGCCAGTGCTTCAGATGTATGGTGACAGCCCAGCTCCGAGCCTGACCTCACACTGACAGATCGCTGCCCTCAAGAGCTCCCTTCAAGTTTCAGCACACATTTCTGGGTAATCATGGAGCTGGGCTTTGGTTTAATCAGGATGGACGCCAGGAGATTGAGAGAACACTTGGTTTTCCTGAAAAATAGAAAGGAAATCATGCGCTGCCTTTGAATTCCACCTTTCTGACCAGGCTATAAGTAACCGAATCTTTAGTGGAGCAAGCTTGAATCTATGCATGAACCCAGCTCGGAAAAGAACGTCACATTTCACATTGCACAATAATCATCCAATTCCTGCGGGAAAGAAAAAACAGAGTATGAACAATTCAGTAACAGCCTAATTCTATTTTGAAGCACACCACCTTCCACCATGGATCACTTCAAAACATCATGTTCCTAACATGTACACAACAAAACCAGAACTGAGCATGTGGCAGAAGTCCAGAATTCCCTTGCTCTATTGCCTGAACCTTCCAGGATTAATACTAGCATGAACCTCCTGGTGTTGCTTCCTTTACTTCTGAAAAGACCAACTAGAAAACAACGCTCCTCATTCCATCCACAGGCTTCTACAAAGCTGCTGCTTCATCCAACAAACCTTTGAATTGTTTCAGTATGAAAATTCCTGGTTTTCTTTCCAAATTGCAGAAAATTTCCAACCCAAGGATGAACTTGGTCCATTTTTGCAGGTATTTCTAAAATAAAGTTAATTTACAGAAAGTCGTCTCAAAATAACACAATGGGATTCAAGTCCATTTGAGACATTTGGAAAGCAGTGTCATACTTTATTTAAAAGAAACCCATGTAAAAACAAAGCTTAAATGAAAATGGTACCTGAAAATAAATTATTTGATATAAAACAAATCAATAACTTAAAACCACACTAAATATACAAAATGTTGAACCATATACTGTACAGTATGGAAAACAATTGATAAAACCTTCTGTCCCACAAACAGATTAATCCATGAACAAAAGAGTACATAAGTTAAGGGAAATTAAGTCAATGAAACCACTAGATAGAAGTACAGGATCATTCAAAATTACTGGTCAAATAAAGGCTTTATCCCAACTTATGTTTCAAATTTCTCAAGTCCTTTTCTTCTCAATGACCAAGTGAAAAAGTTCAGCTGTACCACGGAAAAGTTGCTCAAAACTGTTGGAAAATAAGGAACAACCAGCATGAGAATGGAGACTCTAAAAGGTGAGCCCAGAAGCAAGTCCCAAGGTTTCAGGTGGCAGTTCTGCTGTCCCTCATTCTCCATCATTGCCAACAAAAAGAATTTAAGTGCTGAAAATTCCACTGAACAGAAAAATAGTTTTAGCTCAGCCTTGGTGGATGGTTTATGGGGTGTGATAGACAGGAATAACCACAGCCAGGGGCAGGAAAACAGGACAGGATTTCAAGGCAAATCCCTCCACTGGGTGCTGTGCTTGGTTTTAGAGCATCTAAAGGCTTTGGCTGGTTTTAAACCATGCAGAAGGAGAGAGCAACACTTGAGGGGTGGTTTAGTTGTACTACACAAGCCTACTAGGAAAAAGCCATCACAAAACCAGGGCCACATTGAACCCATCTAAGAGTGGACACTTGAGCTGCATTGTGGAGGAGTCACACAAGGTGCAGGACAAGCAAGAGGGACTCATGACCCTCTTAATGAACCCCAGTTTATAAATAAGTAGAAAAGTAATAAGGTAAAACATCAGAAAGCAACATGTGTCTTTGGACCTTTGTAACTCTCAGTTCTATTGTGATGGGCATCCAACAGTGAGAAGTACTGAGGAACTTGCCTACAGCACAGACTCATCTGCTTTGCAATACAGAGATTAAAGTACCCAGGGGGACAAATGTCACTCTTGGGGAAGAAAACAAAACCAAAAACCGAACCAAACTCCAAGTGCAGCCCCACTATGGGAGCTCTAAGTGAGCTCGGCTCTCTTAGGGTGAAGGTGAACTTGGTCCCTTTGCTCTACAGCTATTCTTAGGAGCTCTAAGTAGAACTGTTAATAATAAGGTGCTTCACTGGCAGAATTCCAAAGGACAAATCTCCTCATTATAGAAGTCCAAATGGTAACCATATGAGAGAGGTAGCGTTAGGTCAGGTTACTGTGTTCGACTGTTGTGACTGACCCATGAGCTCACCATCAGCAGTTCACCAAACGCTGTACGTTACAAACCCTCTAACGTGTTGCAGGCAGGTAGAGCCGATGACTATCAGGACTATTCATTTCCAAAGCTTGGCATTCCAAACCAGGGATCAGGTACACGGTTATTTTGGTTTTAACTGCTCAACATTCTTTCTAGAAAGGTACCTAGGCCAAGTTTTCTTTTAAGATTTGTAATGGTTTCATATAAAGAACATTACTACAACACCCAATGTCCCTATAAAAATAAAAATAGGTGTCCCTCTCCAGAGTGACACCCTTTGGTCATCAGGCCAAACACAAGTGACCATAAACTGACCAACTAATATTCACTGCAATGAGAAATGTAGCCTGAATGACTTGTGTCTCAATTTTCAGTGTTTTCATGCTATAATGATACAGATGGACAAAAACCTCATAACCAACCAAACAGAAGGAACAAGATGTGTGGACAGAGAGCACCACGGGGACACTGACTTCTCCTTCCACCCTAAAAGCTGCCTCCTCACGTCCTTCTCTGTCCCTGATCTAGAGCAGAAAGTGGACGGATTGGCACCAGCTTGGCACAGGAGGCAACATTAACTGTGCTGGCTCCCTCTCCTCCTGCGAGACAGGAGATGATAGCACAGCACCAAATAAACCAAACTTTATAATGATGTAACTTGAACATTAAAATAATTTCAACACTTCAGTATGACAATGCCATCTAAACAGGCACAAGAGAGCTAAACACACTCAGCTGCTTAGATCCTGCTCATGTTTAGAGTGGTTCTGATGCTGCCATCTCCTCATCTGAAGGAACTGGACTTGCCTCTGCCAGCTTAGGATACACAGCAACACCAGAGCTTCCTTTTCCATATTCACCGTGAAGTTTCCCTAGCTGCGGATGGTTATCAGGAGGTTTAAACTGTGAGTAGGCTTGTGGCTTTTTGCACCAGGGTGAATTCCATTCGCAGTGGGAATCTGGGAAGCAAATGTAAGTTACTGAGCAGGAACAAAAACTTCGTAAATCATCAGACTGGAAAAGACCAAGCCTGAATAAAGCCTTCAAGCAATTCTGAGTTTGACAAAACTCAAGCTATTTTAGATACGAAGAAAATCTGATTCATTTTTTAATTTGGCTTTATTCTGTACAACACAACTCAAGTCCAGAATGTCTCTGAGAACTTTGGACGTGGTCTTAAAGCACAGTCAGGACAGTTCTGCATTTAATCAGGCATTGTCTCATTTTACAGTGAAGCTCCACAGTCCAGCAAGGAATGAAGACTGGTCATGTACAGTTCTGGAAGCCCTGTAACAAGTGTGTGTGGCAGCCACACCATGACCCGGTAAAAGCCTTCTTGGAGTGCCAGATCCAACCAAAGAAAGAGATGAAGACCAAGTAAAGGCAGCAGTACTTCCCTTTCAAATGAAATACCAAGATAACCCAAGTGATTTTACATCCAGAAGTGACAAAGCAACAATTAAAATCACACCAGACATCCGAAAGCTGGCGAGGTTTCCTGCAAACAATAACTGGTTGAACAGTCAAGGTCTTGAAGGCTGACCAAGCCCCAGCACAGGACCCTGCCCTTGCACAGTGAAGCCTTTTTACTGGCACCAGAGGTGCCTGACTGCAGATGGGCCTCCCAGAGGAAATGGCTGCTGGCCAGCAAGTGAAAAGCAGGGACTCCCCACTGGGAATGGCTGCAGAAGCCAACGGCAGGTTCTGCTGGAGCGCCAAGTGTTGACATGCACACAAGTTCTCCTTGTGAAAGCAAGTGGACCCAAAGCAAACAGGTCCATTGGAACATCCAGCCCAAGTCTTCCTGTTTGTATTCCCACCTCGCAGAGCCTCAGCTCTGAAGGTACCTACCCTTACCACAAGACTGATGAAGAAGCCTTCTCTCCCCTTTCTTTTCAAACACAAGGCAGCTGAACTTCTTTTCTCACCACACTGCCCACGTAAAAAGGAAACGGTGTCACCCAAACTGCAGAGCCACGAAATCCAGACTGATGCCTTCAGAAAAGCTGGCACCCTCACCCTGTCCCCTGAGGCATCATCATTCTCTTCAGCATCTACACGAGACTCTGCAACAGCAGCATGGCCATAACTACGTGTTTTCATCAGGAATTAGAGCTGGTCCTTCAGCATCAGGTACCTGCGGGTGTCTTGTGAGGCTTCCAGCCTCTTCTGGGGGACCCAAAAACATTTCTATCAGAGCTGTTCCCAGTAGCACATCTCCAGCCTGGACCAGGTCTTTAAAATCTGATGACCATGTCCTAAGCCAGCAACCAAGACCCTACCTCACTGAGCTACTGCAACTCATGAGAAATGTAAGTGTCCTCTGAGTTGAGACAGGCCTTTGGGTTCAGAAAGATCCTGTAAGCAGTGACTGAGCATCACCTGAAAGAAACATCCATAGTTCAGCAAATTAAAGGATGAAAAAGCAGAACGTATCAACAGTTTTTCTGACCTCTGAGGATCAAGAGGCCAAACCCTCTCCTGAAGCAGGTATGTTCAAGGAAGAGCTTCGAAAGGCTGGGTTTAGTTTCCATTTCCAGAAGTTTCCTTTGGTCTTTACTAGTAGGATACACGGCTCTTGTGTAGGACCAAAAGCAGCAAGAATACAGACAATTTTTCCTTGACTTCAGCTATTCATGCCATATATTTATTGACTATTATGATGCAGACACTTTAGTATCAGCTCTTGCTATTCTAGCAGGGGTTCGTTTCCCTCTTTTCCTGACTCAAGCAGCAACATTTTGCTCACGGAAATTACGTGGTAACTGCTGTCAGAGTGGCTACTGAAGGAAGCTGGGATCAGATGGTTCCTACAAGAGATGTTTTCGTACCACTACTGAAACGACATCCTGTGATTCCTTCTTAGCAAAGAGAAATGGAAGAACAGAGAAGCATGCAGATGAGGATGCCTAAAAGTCTCCACAAACTGTTTTAGGGCTCAGAGCAGTGGCAGCACACCTGCAGCGATCACTGATCCACAGTCCTACCGAGGGTGTCCTTCACTGGAAGTCTGAAACCCTATGTAAATGCTGTGATAAACCATCAACTCTCAATTAGTGTGGAATTAATCTTATATGAAATAAGTCAAGAGAAAATGACAGGAAGCTGGGAACAATTATCCTGTGGAATAGGACAGTGTGAGGTTAAGAGATGTGGGACACAGTGAGAGGACTCTATACTACTCAGTTTTAACTTAAGAGAAACCCCCTGAGTGATTCTGAATCTCTCCTTTTCCACATAAAAGAGGTATTTATTGATGTAATGAAAGACTGATAACAAGTTGGTGGAAACATCTGGAACACAGACTGCTGGAAAGCACACTTTGAGGGGTGGGAGTCAGTTGCTCTGTCACAGCCACTGCTGTACAAACATGGTGCTTCTTAAGAGATGGTTGTGAACAGGACTGGAGACAGTGCTGAGGGTGATCAAAGGAGATGGGCTGTCTTTGGGCTGTGCAAGACTGCAGGTCCCATTGCAGAAAGAGAAGAAATGACTGTGAACGCAAAGCAAGGTCAGCCAGGGATGGAGGGATGCAAGCAGGAGGCATGGAAGGGCCCCTGCCATTTGAAAGTCAGCTTAGGGACTGGTAGAGGTTCGTGCAACAAAAGGAGACACTGCATTAAAACTGCCCTGACCCCGTCTCTTGTTTGCTCTACCTTTTGCCAATGGAGCATGAACACTGGACCTGACAGTTGTGCAGATAAGTCTCTAGTCATGCCCAGTATCCTTACACAGCCTTTACTCCATGGAGCAATCCTTGTCAGATTTCCTACCAAAGAACAACCTGCAGGGTTATGTCAGCCTGTGGCACACAGGTTCTACATGACAAATTTCTTGTAGTGCTCTTGGTTCACAACCCTCTTTCTTTTAGTTCTCTGTCAAAGGAATAACTGATAAACCCTTCAAGAGAAACTAGAGTTCTTTAAAGCAACACTCATTGAAAGCTGGACACTGTGTGCAATACTCAGCAAAAAAATAACAGAAAATAAAAAACAAAACAAAATTTGAGCAAAACAAAATCAAATTTAATGTTCTTAAATGCAAAAGTAAAAACAAACAAAAAACACAAAAAAGCAAAAGAAAATTAACAGAAACAGAACAACTCAAAGTTTCAAGGCAGTCTGCAGAAAACTTGGGGGATTAATCTTTAAATCTACAAATCAAAGGGGGTTTTTCTTTTGTTAATATCTAATTTGCAAGTAGATAAGTACTTTTCTGCTGAGTGTTCAATAAAGCTAGTTGTCAAAACAAAAAACTATTAAAATAGAAAAATCTAGCACTCATTAGAAGGGATGCGAGAAATACAATGCTCAAATGTTTTTAACTGTTATTGGTTTTTCCTTTACAAAATAGAACTACCAAAGAAATTCAGACTATAATGATCATTAAAAATGAGTAAGTATCTTGCTGCATTATAATGTACCAGTAAGTAGTTCACCATGCATTAAGTATTTGGACAGAAGAGATTGAGGTTGATCAAGTAGTAACGTAAGATTCGCACTCTCTTTTTGAAGTTTCATTTTGACTCTGAAATCTTCCCGGAGTTTCTTGGAAACTCTTTGGTCCATTCCTATTAGAAAGTGGATTTTACAAGTAAAATGTTTCTAAAACCTTTGAATTGGACAGCTTGGCCACTGCTCAGTGTGCAACTTACCTCCTCAATGGTGTTAAAAGTTATGCTGGCATGCTACTACTTACAAGACCTTGACTTAAAAAGCCTAATCCTCAGCTACATAACGTAGTAAATGAATATTAATTGAGCAAACAAATGACTGTCAAATAAAACATTAGTATTTCTCAACTTTTCTTCCATACTACCGAGTCAGGGGTAGAGAAGAAGGTCACGGGAAAAGGGTGGGAGAAACAGCAACATAAAAACCCCAAGAAAACTAATTCAGTCAGCCTGATATTTTGCAGAAAATTCCAGTTTTTGCAGACAAAATTCAATGGAACAAATGTTAGTCTCATAAGTGAAAGCATGCTTCAATTTTACCACCATCCAGAGGGTCTTGTTAATGCAATAGACTTCAGATTTCAGGGGGCTTTTGAAACATGTTTGTAAATGAAATAACTTAAAAGGAACTTAAAATTGGTCTGACACTGTGGGATTTCAAACATTTGAACATGTCAGTTGCATCCCAGAATATAAAACCTTTTTCACTTCTCATTTAGACTAAGACAAACACTTGTGAAAGTTGGCGCAAAATGAGTTTTACACTAACAAAAAAAAAAAACAAAAAAAAAGAAGAAGGTTTCAACTTCTGTCACTCACTTAATCTATTCCATACAAAAAGCACGAGCAAGTTATTTGTGGGACTTGTTGGTTTTGAAGGAAACCTGTAAGATTTTGTCCCCCAGGCGGTAGCCATTAAGACTTGCTATGGCCATTGCAGCTTCTTCATAGTTTGTCATGGTCACAAAACCAAAACCTTTGCACTTGTTGGTGTTGAAATCTCGAATAACTTTCACATTGGTAACCGCACCAAAGGGGCCAAACATCTGCCAGAGGATTCCCTCATCAGCATCTTGACCAAGGTTGTAGATGAAGATACACCAGCCAGAAGATGCGTTTCCTGGAACATTTACACCAGAAAGCCCACTCATGTGATCTACACCCATAGGAGAGAACCTAGCAAATAAAAAGCACAATATTTCATGTAAAAGTTCAATTCAATTCAGCAAATTCACTTGAATGGGAAGCAACTGAGCATCAATATTGTCTACATGGACATCAAAACCGCCAGAAAGAAATGCTTCCCCCATTCAAATTGACAATCAAAATTGACAGCTGCCAGGAAAAAAAAAAAAATGAATCAATGTTAAATATTCCAACTAGCTTGTTAATAGGGAACTATCCTTAGGAATAAGGAGGCAACAGAAAAGTTGCAAGGCAAGATTAGGTGCTCACTTTCACAGGGTACCTGAAACTCAGCCAGGCTGTGAAGAGCGCTCCATGGCATCGGTGCAGAACTGCTTGAGTGCAGGTATCAGGCAACACCTCCTCAGAGGTCCCAGCCTGCTTCAATCCACCCACCACTTACTTCCCTCAAGGAGTTTGCATCCCATCACCCTCCTTTTCTCACCTCTAAAATACACTGGGAAGTCATAAGCCAAAGGGTTTTATGGTGTTTGCTGGGGCAGGGCAGGGAGGGGATTCCTTGGGTTTAGGAGTAGAGAGTGTGTGTTTCTCAAATTAAATTTCTTATTTTATGGAACAGAAGCAAACACCCCCCATACAAGCAGGTTACTCAATCAGCCCCAGCTATTAGGCAGCTAAGGAAATATTAGTACTTCCTCAGTCAACTCTTGGTGGCTGTGATGTCCCACATTCTGAGCTATGGAATTAAAATCTCAGGTTTTTAATCCTGAATACACAGTTCTGGAGATACTCTAACTGCAGGAGCTTCTAAACATCAAATCAGCAAACCACATTGAAGTCACATAGTTTTACAATTGCAGGATGCATGTATGGTTGTCTTAGTAATTTTACACCAACTTCATCCTAGGAAAACTTCTTTGGCTTTACTAAAGTGGGTTTTAAGTCACCAACAAACCCTTCCTAAACCTGCCTCCCTGCATTGTACCCCAGAAGTATTTATGCATAATAAATAGCAAAACCCCTTCTCCTCTTTATATCTTGCTTTGTATTATTTTCTTTTCTCCTATAACCCGTATCTCTAACTCCCCTTTATTCTATTTCTGGCCTCCACCCTAGTAATTCAAAGCTTCAGAGTATTTTAAGGCAGTATTATGGCTGCAAGCTAAGCACTCAAAAGGTCAGGAAATGTGAAAGTTAAGGTTAAAACCTCAATTGTATGAAACTGAGCTTATGTATTATTTAAAAAATGTGAGGACATGTGATTGTAGAAATATAATTATACTATACCAGGGGTTCCCAAACTGTGGTGTACCACTGGTGATATGCAAACCACTTAAAAGTGGTACACGTGCTGCTCTCTGCCAAGAACATGGGGGTGGCAGTTCCTGATTCTCTGCTGACCTGGAGGAAACAGGGAATGGATGTCTGGGCAGTGAACGCTGCATTAAGTGCCAAACACTTCCCCACTGACTTTTTCTTGCCCTGTACCAAGAGAGGAGCTGCTGCTGTCTTTAGACAGAAGGGAGGGCTCAAGACAGTGTGCATCAGAAGGAAGGGAAGCAGAGCTGCAGCAGCCCACCCATGCCCACAGGGAAGTCAGCTCGTGTTCAGTGTGGCACTTTGGTTGATGCACTCATACAAGAGAACCACGCAGTCACCATCTCCCCTGCCCAGGCTGCCTGGTACTCAAAGACAGCTCATTTCCTTGGACACCTGAGCTACGAGATGCTCCTACACCAGAGCAGGGGCAGTCTCAGTGGTGCAGACCCCTTTCCGACCTGGCTCAGTCTGGCTGCGGCCCCGCTGGCTACCTGCTGCTGGTGTTTCTAAGCCCAGTGTGGCCACACCTGAGCTCATGCTGCACATACTCACTGATGCTCACACTGTTGGCCAGCCCCAAGGAAATCCAAGTTTGGGAATCCTTGTACTACAGTCAGAATTGAAAAAGCAGTTAAGAGTATCAGCAGGTGAATGACACACAGTAATCCACGTGATCTGATGAGTAGGTGACATCTACTGCTTAGTTTGCTTTCATAGGAAACTGTTTCTGTGTTTGCACACTTTATATGCTCACTTTTTTGGACAGACACCTTCAGCTTTGTAGCTTGTTCCCATTTGAGAAATGAGAGGGTAGGATGTAGCTCCCTTAATATCTGGAAGGTTTTTGTCTCAACAGATCACCAGCCTTAGGTTCCTGCTTCCACATGTGGGGAGCAGAAAATCACTAAGCTCAGAATTGCACAATGTTGGTTCCAGCAGTCAGTGTAGCTCTGAACCTGCTTCCTGTAAAGCCTCTGGCTCTGCCCACGAGCCCAGATCAATAGCACATCAAGGACTGGAACCACCTGCAGAAGAGCAAAACTCAATCCCACACCACAGTGTCATTCCTTTGCGATGGAAGCAGAGAGCATGTCAGACCACGCCTCAGACCAGGCCAGCACTTTGGTGGGATGAGGCATTAAGACCAGTTCCTGATATGAGCCACAAATACCACAGGAACTACAAAGGATTAACAGAACATTAAACAAAGGGTCTGAGTGATATCTGTAGGAAATTAATAATTATAAATTAGAGATACCAACGGCTTAATCCTGGATTCATAGGGATTAGGATGGAACAAGATGAAGTGTAATCAAAACATCAGCATAAGAATTCAACTTCTAAGTAGCAGAGACCACAGCTGTAATTTATACAGACCGTGAGCTCTTTGGAAGCAGCTTATCCTTCCATCATGTTTTGTTCACTACACAAAACCAAGACTCAGTCCAAACTAAGGTTCCTGAGGTTTACCACAGTTTGACCTTCAGCATCCTTTAAGGAACAGTCACTAGAAGAACTTGCTGTTCACACCAAAGATGGGAAGTAAAATAAGAAGAGCCTGTGAGATGGCCCCTGTACTCGTAAGAACGTGGCTGCTGCTCTACTACTCCCTCTGCCAATCTATAGTACCTCAAAAACCTGAGCTTTTTTTCAATCAGCAAGCAGAAGGTGGCCAAAATGTGTTGACAAATAAGCACTGGGCTCACACAACCCAAGTGGGCAGTTACCACAGATCAGGGATGGAACAGAGAGACAGAAGGTCTTCTCTCTCATCTCCACTTGTGAGAACCCATGCCTATAGAAATGTAAGAAATGCACACAAATAACATTAATGCTGCTCTTACAGACATCATAAATGAACTGGGCATTAAAAATCTAGTTTCTCCTGCAAGTATTAACACATGAATCATTTTTACTGTTTCTGAGTGATGAGGACAGAATTAAGGTTATTTGGTACCCTATTTATGGATGCGAATGTTATTTGTACTGCTTACTCTGATGCCTCTTAAAGCTGTTGCAAATTTTAAGTGGAAGAAGGATGACAAAAATGTCCGACTACATTAAGAATGAAAACATGAGATATAAAGTCTCAAGATCTTACCAGGACCAGGATACAACAAAGCCCTGGCTGACACAAGACAACAGTTCACCTAACTGCAACAACACAGAATTGCATTCCTTGCTTCATCTGGGTGCAGAAATCTGGATGAATGCTTCAGAGAATTGAGATCTGAGGAGCTGCCTGCATTCAACTTGCTGGGCCACAGTCACAACAAGTGACCGGGGCTGACAGGGACCTCTGGAAATCTCTAGAACACCTCCCTGCTCCAAGCAGAGGCACCTCGAGCAGGTTGCCGAGGTCTGTTCCAGCCAGGTTTTAAGCCTCTGAAGAATGGACACAGTCTCTTTGGGCAACCTGTTCTACCAGCCTTAGTGGAAAACAACAGATGACAATGATTCTCATTGGAGACACATCACACTGAACTGTTCTTAAAATGCTAAAGCATTATAGGAAGGTCACTGGAACAATAGTGCTGTAAAAAGCTATTTGAGATTTTAGTCCGGTTTTACTGAGCTAACTGGAGGAGAAAAAGAAAAGCAAATTATCCAGAGAGAAATACCACCCTAAGAAACATGAATACATAACAAAGCCAAGACAATAAGTATACGTAATGCATTTTCCAGTGCACGGTCCAACTATCACCACCCTCCTTTAAGCAACTAAAGTAACTCAAATTCAAGCAGTTCATATTCCAAGCAGTTCTCAAAGGCAAAACACACTGTATCTCCCACAGCCCTGGGAGCAGGCAGGGTGTTATAATTACCCAATGATCTTACCGAACTTCTGAGGACTCAAGGACAGAACACTGCCCAGCTCAAGATGTAGGCAGAAATGCTACTGCATCTCTCTGTCAGGAATAAGGTTTTCCTGTTTTGCTATGACACCCCCCTGCTGGAACCAACGGGTCAGAGCCTGAATTAAGTTGCAACTTAGATCAGTATTCACCTAGATGGACTACAGCCTGGGGATCTGTTGAGACAAGCACCTAACAACACCCATCTGGAATCTGCCGCTTCCTGTATCTCACTACACACTCAATTGCAAAAACAGCCAACGTAGGGTTTGTCCCTTGATATAATTAACTTAAATATGAATTTTACAAGTAAGATTTTTACTTTCATCATACTTTAATTCAACAGTTTTATTTACAGAATACTGCAGGACACAGAGTGCACTCCGTATTCATTCACACACAATGAGATCACTGCAGAGCTTCCCAGACGGACACGGGAATAGCAGCACAGCCTTAAATGCATTATTCTTCCTAACCTACCTGAATCTTTGCGCCTGGTGATGCACCGGCCCTCCGAACCTTCTAGCTGGTGAATGACACAGCTGGGATAACAGAGCCACATTTTTGTTCTGGTTAGGATTGGCTGCAAACTTCACTGTAATGGGTTCGGAGGAACCTGGGGGTTTGTGACCATTGAAATTTGTAATTGCCTCTTCTGCTTCTGACCTTTTGTCAAACCGGATAAATGCGACCCCTCTGGACAAACCTTTTAACCAAACCAATAAAAAAAAAAACAAAACAATAAATAAATCAAAGGGAAGTTCAGGATAAACTCAAAATAACTCTGAAAGCAAAAGAAAACCAAAGCTGTTAAGTATTTCTGTGGGCATGGCTTGCAAGTTCTTTACAGTTACTGATGGCTCTTCAGCAGCTGGAGAATAAAGTACAAAATTAAGGAACAAAAGACAAATAATACATTTGTTCAAGGCCAGGTTGGATGGGGCTTGGAGCAAGCTGCTCTAGTGGAAGGTGTCCCTGCCCATGGCAGGGGTTGGAGCTGGAGCAGCTTTAAGGTTCTTTCCATCCAACCCAAGTCCGGGTTTCTATGATCTGCCCCACCACTGATGGAACAGAACACCAGCATCACCCAGATGTCAGCAAGACCTATCCCAGAGGCCAGCATACTGGTACTTCCTCTCAACTTCCATGTTGCTCTTCTTAGTGGTGCTCACTTGGATCTATCATAGCCTTCATTTAAAATGTAAGTGTTGTAGGAAGCACATTTTTAAACAGATTAATCCTCCGAAGGTGGAGAACAGCCTCTGCTGAACAGCTACGTCTGAAAGCACAACAGAACCCAGTTTCACCTAACTGGGATTAGATCAAGATGTGAAATGCAAGTTTTCAAGCCAATGCTTGGCTACAGTCTGAAGGAAAGGAAACCTAGGCTAGGGTTCCATTCAACTTTATATTGTAAACAGAATCCATTCTTCAAACAATAGATTATTAAGGTTATTTAAAAGCAAGCACCATATTCTGAGCTGACACTGATATAGACAGCATCATGCCTCAGCACACTTGATGAAAACACAATTATTCCTGGAGGGATTTTAATTGTATGACTTCTGCCATCTCATTTTATAGCCCTGTCAGACAGATGCAAGTGATCCCGACTCCACTGGCAGCCAGAGAAGGAGGACTCTTTTCTAATGTGTTTTCTGTGCTCTAAAAGTCTTTTTCAGCTGTCATCTAGATAGGCAGTTCTAGTGACAGAGCCATAGAGATATCGAAGCTGAATGCTCTCCAGGAAAGGATTTTCCTCATAGAGTACAGGCTGAAATAATTATGTAAGAAATTAAAACTCTGAAAACACATTATAACATGGAGTCAGGATTAACATTACAAAGGAAATTCTTAACTTTGGTCTCTCCTGAGCTGAGTCCTTAACTAAGCAACTGCTCCTTTTTCTTTCTCATGATATTTGATCCACAAAATCCCTGCAGCAAGTTCAAGAGGGAAGTACTAACTGTACGGTTGCTAGTAACCACAGAGGGCTGTGGGACACCTCAGATGTTTCAGAAGATGAGAAAATTGTCTGAGTGAGTTCCAGGTTGGTATAAGAGACAAAATTGCTTTGCTTCTTAATACAGAACTGTGGCCTGGAATTTACCTGTGGGTAATAGCTGTGTGAAGTATGTGTGAAGTAAAGGTAACATTAGTACTCCAGATGAGAGACATTGCCCAGAAGTACAGTGCACTACAGTAACAGCAAGAGAGTAGATCTGGCAAATCAGCCTGGTAAAACTGACAATAAGGGCATGAAATATAGTATGATTTAGATTATAAACTAGCAAAAGTCTTTCTGTACTTTAAAAACACCATTGGAAAAGGATACCCCATGAAAACAGTACCAGTGCTTGACACCAGATGTCATGGTAGGTTTGTAGAAGTCTAATTTAGTTTAGGATCTGCCAGAAAACATGCTATACAGAACAAGTAATGCAACAGAACTCACCTGTAGTTTGATCCACAAGCACACGGGAGTTGATGATGCGGCCAAAACGTGAAAACATATCTTCTACATCTTTCTGTGTCATTGACCGTGGTAGCCCACTGATATATAAATTAGCATCCTTGATAACTTCAGAACTTGGACGAGCATAGGAAACCTTTGAAAAGGAAAAAAAGAAGGTCGTTCAGGAAAACATAACTCTTAGGCAGAAGCTCTTCCCTGTGAGGGTCCTGAGGCGCTGGCACATGGTGCCCAGAGAAGCTGTGGCTGCCCCATCCCTGGCAGTGTTCAAGGGCAGGACACAGGGGCTTAGAGCAAGCTGCTCCAGTGGAAGGGGTCCCTGCCTGTGGCAGGGGTTGGGACTGGAGGAGCTTTAAGGTCCCTTCCAACCCAAGCTGTTCCAGGATTCTACAATCACCTCAGGAGGTGTGATTTCCTACACATTCAGTAGCTGTTATTTTGGAAAAGGCGTACATGTGTATTAACATGATTTCAAATAGAGATCATCAAGTAGCTGAGATGCACATGAGTTCAAAAGCCCAGCAACAGTTTGTAATGATCCCAGCTGCTGCTGTTAAAACAGTGGGAATGAAAAAAGGGAATCTTTGAACAGAAAGCTGTTTCAAAACCCAAAAGGCTTTAACAGCTCCCTTTACTGCTCTCATCCCAGAGTCCAGCACACAAGCCTCCCCAGCAGAATGGAGGTTATTAGAAAGCCACTTCATAGAAGCACAAGAAAATCCAGACATCCTACCTTGATAGTTTTTGACTGAAGTCTGAGGCCGTTCAGTGTGTTTATTGCTCTTTCAGCATCTTTTGCAGTAACGTAGTTCACAAAGCCGTAGCCTAAGCTGTGTCCTACGTGAAAAAACATCTTTTGAAATTAAACCTAACAACAGAACGTTATCACTGTCAATGTCAGAGAAACACAAAGGAGAAAAAGGAAACTCAAACATAATCTACACAGCAAGTATTTAAATAAGCCAAAGAAGTATCTCAGGGCTGGCACGCATCATGAGGAGTAACTCAGAGCTCTTCCATTTGCACTGCGGACATCCTCTGTCTCCAAGGCCAGTGTGTGTATCAGGCAGCTGCAGAGGTTCCATAAACAAAAAATACTGATGCTGAACAGCCTTCAAAACTTAATGGGGGTGGAACAAAGGCAAGAATTGAACAAAGTTCATTAGTACAACGTTTTGTAAATAAAGAGCAGAGGGAGAAAGCCTCAACAGCAGGGGAACCCACCCCCGCCACCCCGTAAGAAGTCATCAGGCTGCTAATGTCTGTGGAACTATTCCAACTGTCACTCCTGGAGACAAGAGAGAAAAGGACTTTCAATCCTTAATAAATCCAACATAGCTAATGCGCAGTGAGTGTCCCAAACACAGGATGGAGCTGAAGAGGGAAAAAGTCTCTTGAATGCAGACAAGTCATGTACTTTATGTAAGTTTACTCTTACAAAAAAGAAGGCAGGGGACTGGAGCTGGAAGAGCTTTAAGGTCCTTTCTAGCCCAAACCGCTCTCTGATTCGATGAAATTCCCTCCTCCTAAACACTAAAAATTCCCTTCCTTTTAGGATATACCAAAAAATATATAAGGAATCAGCATTTACACAGCATTATGATGAATGTCAAGTGTTTATCCCAGGCAAGCAGACAAATTATTTGCTTTACCATGATGTTAAGAGCCTACCATAAGCCTATCCTGCAAAAGAAGGCAGTGCTGTGAGAGTTTTCAGATTATTTTAGTGGAGAGCAATTAAATAAACCTCTAAAAAAGCCTTTCGGAAGTTTGCACATACATAAATGCAAATGTACTCCAGAAGCAAAGATAAAAAAGAAGAAACAAGTAGGTCCTTATCTGGATGAATAATTAACAAAGTGACCAGAAAACCTCGTTTTAAGCAAACTACTCTATTCCTTCAGCTGAAAGAATCTAGTTTTGTTTCCATGACAAAAGCCCTTTCATGAAAGAGGCACTCGTTTTCTTTCTGAGCATCACTTGGTTTTCTGTCCATGTCCCTGCTTCCTTCCCCAGCTCCCTGAGCCACTGCTTCAGCTTCCAGCTCATTCCTGACCCTCCCCACCCCCACCAACATTACCACCTCTGAGGTGTCCCTGCAGGACAGGGTTGGAACTGGATGAGCTCTGAAGTCCCTTCCAACACAAACCAGTCTGGGATTCAATATCCTGGGTTTCCTAGAGTAGGAAGTTGCATCACAGGGACACCTTATTCTCTGCTCAAAAGGTGTGAAGAAGGGAACCAAGAACTCTCAAGATGTTGGACACCTCCCTAAAAAAAACCAACTGCCATCAGACAGAACGCTTATGCGGAGGTGCACAAACCTGTCAGCAGGTACTCAGAGCAGGGCTGTGGGTCCCATGAGCAACAATCGGATCCCACAGCAGGCTGAGACACTTAACGTGCAAAAAGCTTAACCCAGTCTTCCCAGAGCTTTAGTTGGGTTTGAAAGCAACAGCACTTCACAGGGGAAGACAGACAAACTAAATACAACTCAGAGCAGAGTAACTTTTGGCTTTAGCATTTGGTAAAGAAGGACTAAAAGCCTGTGAATACCTGCATGAAGAGCGGGCTAAAGACCACCAGGTTCCCTCAGAACATGTACAACCATTGATCAGAAGCATCCACATTGTGCACAGACACCTTGACATGACTCTCCATCTAGAACTGCTGAATTTCTTGCAGTACAGGGTGGCCAAAAGGTTTCTGCATTAACAGATACTGAAGGAGAAGAAACACTTTAAAGATGCCCAGCACAGCAGATGGACTGGAAACCCAGACCCCAGAATCTGCATGTCCCGGCAAAGTTAAGCACTCCCAAGGCAAAATATAGTACAGGACATACTTCTTCTGTTGAATCATGTCTGGTAGGAGGCAGAGTTGCTCCAAGAAAGAGGACACTTTACACTACACATTGCTGGGAAATCAGTGCAGAGCATAGGTTTGGCTCTACTATCTGAAGTCAGGCTACAGTCTGATCAGTGCAGTCCGACTGGACAAATCCCAGCACTTTTCCTTGCTCTCAACCCAAAAGAAGAGCTACAGGAAGAGAGGATTTCATCAATTCCCATGGGTCAGTGGCAACTCAGCAATCACCACAGGAGGCCAGGAGATGCAACACTGAGAAGCTGCATCTCACACCTGACACTCTGCCACACTATATTGGGAAATGACCTTCTAATGTTTCCCCAGGCTCAAAGCCCCAAGGAATGGCTAGTGCTAGCCTGAAGATCTGACAGAAAGAACAATGTCTACTGTCAGTTTTATAGTTCTCTTATGGTGTCCAAGACATACCACAAATACAAGTACAGTGAGGAACAACTCAGGATTTGCTCATTGTTCCTCATCACAAGTTAAGCAGAGACATGCCTGGAAGTGCTTAAGAATGCAATACACAAACTGGGGAATGAAGAGACCAGCTCCCAGTCTTTCCAGCATGATGAGGAAGAGCTGGAGGAGCACTGCACCCTGACTAACCTTCATCTATTGTGCACAAGCTTCTGTTCACACTCACTGCAAGGAACAGAGAAAGAAGTTCCCACATCTCAAACACCACCACATATTCATCGTTAGACTAACAGCAACTGCTCTAATCCATGCGCACACAAAGCAGGAAACTCAGAGTGGGGAATGGAAACTGACACTGTGGTTTGCTGCCACTTCCCACTTCCTAAGGTGCCCATCCGCAACAACATCGAAGGTAAGTAGTTGTTTCAAAGAGTTTCTATAAATTTTATAAGCACAATCTAATATGTGGAACAGAAGATTGTTCAGTCCCATGCTGTAATCCTAACAAAACCCAAACAGATCTATACTCTGCTCATAATGAAGATTCAAAGCCAAACAAAACTTTGGCTTTCAAATCGATTCCTGAACCAAAGTAATGAGTCTCCAGAAAGCAAAGGCTACTTCAGTCAGTCATTAAAAGCTTTAGTCTAGGGAGAAGACATTTTCTGCCCTACACGTTTCGTTAACAGAGAATGGATTGAGAAAAAAAGATACATATCAGGCATTGTTTTATGAAGAATAAGCATGATCAAACAGTGATTTTTAACTTTGCAAATACAGACATTACAGGCAACTCCAAAGAAAAGAAAAGATTTAATAGCATGCCATTCCAAACTCCAAGCCTGGGAATTGCTCCTCATGGTACTGCAAGTAGCAACAAAATTCGAGCAGCCACTAAATACCATGCAGAATTCAGCACTTGCCAGCACTTTAAAGAAAAGCAAACATTTTGCCCCCAGGCACTCAAGGACTAAACAATTCCAACAGGGATTTTACTTCTGATTTTTCAGGGCTGTTAGGAAAAACCTGAAGCACACAAGCACGTGCTTTGGACTTTAAACTACCCAGCACTGTCAAGCTTCAAGTTAAAGTTAACCAGACTTTACCAGAGGATTCAGTGCTACAGGGAACAGTGTAAAGTAGACTCTGAAACTGCAAGTGATGACATGCCTTGCTTCCTTTTCCACATATCCTAACCTCTCACAGAGGCAATTTTGTGCCGAGTTCAAAGTCTAAGGTATAGCTTAGCTGTGACAGCTGAAGAAAGGTTTGCTATCCTTAAAGAAAGTGTTCCTATGTCCCTGCAAAAGGAGCCTCCAGAGCAAGCCTCTGCTTCTGAGCAACATCTAGGCTGAATGCCCAGCTATCAAATTAGCCAAAGAAATCAGTATTTTAGGAAATTATTTCATGATGATTTTATATGTTGTCATGGTTCAGGCCAGGAGAATGGAAAGAATGTAAATCCCATGGGTTGAGATAAGAGCAGTCCAGTAACTAAGGTATAACACAAAACCACTGCTGCTACCACCAATAATAATAACGATAAGGGAAATAACAAGGGGAGAGAATACAACCGGTCACCACCCGCCGACTGATACGCAGCCTGACCTGAGGAACGATCTAGCCCTTCCTTGTGATTATACACACACAAACATTTAGTATTTCTCAATTAAACAGCACTCAGTTCAGTACTGGCTTGAGCAGCCCACCCACCACCACCAAGTGACAATTCCTTACACACTAGACCATACCTGCAACTTTGTCCCGAATAAGTTTTGCAGATTCAACTTCACCGATGCTGCTAAATAGACTCCGCAACTCATCCTGTGTCATGTTCTGAGGGAGGTAGTTCACAATTAGATTTGTCCTACCAATATCGTCCCTGCAATCTTCAGCCATGTGATCTTCATAACCATTAGACATCTTATATTATATCTGCCAAGAGAAAAAACATCTCACATCAGTTCTAGATCTTGAACAAAGACAATTCTTCCATGGATCGTTATATGCGGTTGATGAAGGAAATGAAGACATGAAAGAAAAAACAAAATGAAGTGCAGGAAGCAATGGGTGTATTCCACACTGGAATGGGCTTACCCAAATAAGATGGAGGTCTGTAAAGTCATGAATAGTTTGAAGAAAATCAAAAGCAGTTACTACCTTTTTCTTATAATATGTAGAAGGAGGAAAATATGGCCATTGACTGGGGAACAGTCTAAAGCGAAGTATTAGGAAAAACTGAAGTACTTGACAACAATATTAATCTCAATGTCAAAATATATATGGAGGAAAAGAGTGGGTTCAAAAAGAGGTTGGGCAAATCAAGGTTATCACAGCAGTCACAGGAATTTCCACAAGCCAAACCTCCTCCACCTGAAAGAAGTTGGAATGTTTCTTCTAATAAAGAACAACCAACTGTTCCTACTGTGCATTTTTCCCCCCTCACAACACACTATTTGTTGAAAATCCCAGAACAATTCCTTCTTTCAAACTATCAAGCACAGCATTTTACAGAGCTCTGTACCACTCAAGAGCTCTTCCTGAAACAGGAGAGAGCTGCGGTTCCAGCAGCCTGAGGAAGCCTGGGCTGAAACCACACCACCACGGGAAGCTCATTTTCTTGTGCAGTTCCAGACTCTGGTTCTCCAGTTTCTTGCTGCAGATTTGGTCATCCCCTCAGTCCAAGCACACCAAACATCTCCAGCTTCGAAACAACAGCTCTGTTTAACAGCTCTTAAAGACAGCCATGAAGCAGCCAGAATTAAGAGAAAAGGTGCTAAAAACTGAGGCGAATTCATGGCCTCCTGATGCTCAGTTGGGCACTCCTCCCATTAAGTCACTGCAAGTGTTTAATTCTGTATGTGTTTCCAATTCCAACTCCAGCAGTGAGAGGAATAAACCCATAAAACTTTTTGGGGGGAATGAAATTAAGGTTAACCTGAGAGGATGGAGTTCTTTCTTGAATGCAGAGCTCCCACTACAGGAAGAGCATCCAAAGTTTGGTCACATATAGCTCCAGCAGCAATACCTGCTCAGCTCATCCCCTGCTCTTGCTGCACTCAGTTTACCAATTGTAAATCCAGACTGACACCGCTGTGTTTCCAGACTAATGGTAAATGGATGCTTCACCTGATGCAAGAGCTCAGTCTAAGCACAAATTCAAGCACTGGAGACTTGCAAATCTTCAAGTCCCTTCTGAAAGTTCAGTACAAACCTTCCAAGTTCAATATGAACTTTGCTTCCCACTGCATCTCTCAGTGCTGCCATGGAAGAATTAATTACCCCAGGCTCAAAGAACTTTGTGTTTATTTTAATACAACTTTTGGCCAACACACTCATTTAGCCCAAAGAATAACCTAAGGTGCTGTACATAAGCAACTCCTATTAAAACTCCTCTAGATGCAGCTTGCTTGAGAGCTGAGCACGTTATCTGAGGCAGGTATCAGCAACCCAGCGTTAATCTTGCCTGAGGGGATAATCAAATCTGAGATGAATTAGAACAGTCTAAGGTATCATTGCTTCTCAGCCACCACACATCAGGTTGGGCGTTCAGAGTGTGCAAAGGCTTTAGCTCATCTCAATGCAGTAAGGCAGCCACCCTCATGATACCACAGTTAATATTGGCTGTGCTTGCCAATCGATTTTTGCATTGACGTGGAACAGAAGCATTCCTAGGACCTCATTTGCTCCTCAAATGAGGTGATGTGCAGTCACAGCCAAGACAGTTGGCCAGGCTGGACAGGGCTCGAAGCAACCTGCTTTAGTGGAAGGCGTTGCGGGGTTGGGACTGGAGGAGCTTTAAGGCCCTTTCAGCCCAAACCAGGCTGGGATTCTATGATGGCAAGTGCCCAGACTTGTATGAGGCTTTAAGCAAAGCTGGCAGGAGTTTGGCAAATGCCTATCACCTGTAAATCACTTCACCACAGCCTCTCATCTCACTGTCTGCAATGTTTCTGGTGATAACCATGCAGTGCACTAGGCATACTTGGTTCCAAAGCCATCAGAACTGTGAAGGAAGCCTTCCATCTGCTTTCTTGAGACATTAGGAAGCCCTACAGACAAGCCTAGCAAACATTTTCATGGGATACCAGGCACAAAGCATGCAGAGCAATGAAGGCATCATAGAGAAGAAGAAAAGGAGCATAGCACTGATTAAGATGCTCCTTCCTTCCTAATCTTTCACCACGCACTTACACAATCTACTGCAATTACCCTTTCTGGCCATACTGGGAGTTAATGGGAAACGACTTCCTCTACTGGTGGTGAACTGTGCTAATGCCAGTGAGAGTAAAAACAGCCCCTGAAGAAGTGTTGGCCTTTGCATCCTGAAAACAATCCCTGTTCAGCACATGGATGATGTATGTTAACACGCCCCCTCAGCCCCCCACAAGTCAGGGTTGACTCAGAGGTAAACAACAAATTTGGCTATGCCTTGGACACTGCTCTACCACTCAGTGCTGAAGCTGCTGAGCAGTCTTCCTTAGAGACCACACCTGAAATAGAACAAAAAGGACACTACTACATCAAGGGCAGTGCCAAATCAATTCACAGAGCTGCAGAAGGCAGATGCAGAGGTGCTGAGACGTCCAGATTTGAACACATGTCAAAAGCAATGCCACACACCAGAAGGGTCTGCCGAGCCCGTACAGCCTCCAATAGCTTTACATGCTTCACAACTCGGGACACAACTGAGAAGCAAGAGGTTAACTGAGGCATAGAGGAGACATAGACTGGACAGACACACACCCCCATCCATTTTTTCTTCTCAGACCCCTCTACTTTCCCTATAATATCCAAGAAAACCTCTTTAACTCTTCAAACAAACTCATTCCGTGTCCCCAACAGCTCTCCATACTGCACCCCACAAGCACAGATATCTCAATGAACATCTATACAGACTCTAGAGATTAATGACACCACAGCACAACACCTGCTGCTATTTGAATCACTGCATTCATACAACCCTGCTTTGGATGGGAGAGGATTTGAATATTGACCAAAAGCCAGCTGAGGTAAAGGTGAAAACACAAAGTCCACAGATCCTCTCTTCAATTCAACAATAAAATTTATACACCATATGAGGGGAAAAAATATTAACATAAAAAGTTACCCAAGCATGTGTAATGGGCTGTACAGGTCCAACACTTCAAAACCTCAACTACAATCTGAGCCATGCGCTTGTCTTTTAACAGTTTATTTCAATGTCTACTTGCAAAGGCAGGTGATAGAACCATGGAATCACAGAGCAGTTTGGCTTGGAAGGGACCTTAATGCTCCTCCAGTTCTAGCCCCCTGCCACAGGCAGGGGCACCTTCCACTAGAGCAGCTTGCTCCAAGCTCCATCCAATCCCTACAGGCCCTTGACAAAAGCCCCTCTCCAGCTCATTCATCAGCACAAAACAGGTAGCTGGAAATTAATCTCTGAAGGCTTGATCCAACTCTTGAAAGCTCCAAGAAACCCGGAGAGTGGCTTTGGACAAGGGCCTGTAGGGACAGGCCAAGGGGAATGGCTTTAACCTGCCAGAGGGGAGACTGAGATGAGCTCTTAGGCAGAAGCTCTTCCCTGTGAGGGTGCTGAGGCGCTGGCACAGGGTGCCCAGAGAAGCTGTGGCTGCCCCATCCCTGGCAGTGTTCAAGGCCAGGTTGGACACAGGGGCCTGGAGCAAGCTGCTCTAGTGGAAGGGGTCCCTGCCCGTGGCAGGGGGTTGGAGCTGGATGAGCTTTAAGGTCCCTTCCAGCCCAAACCACTCTGTTATTCTGTGATTCATTCCATGATTCCACAGCTTGCTCCTGCACTCCTACAAGGAGGCCATGGAAGTGGTGGGCTAGAAGAAAATTGTAATTTACACTTACTATGCCACTGCTACCAATATTAAAAACAAGAACAAAACAAGACAGCAAAACCACACACATGAAGAGCATCACCGCCTTCTCAGCACAGTTTATTTCCACCCTACCCCCCAAAAAAAAGCAAAAACCAAACACCAAAAGAAAATTAAAAGATTTTTTTCATACAACTTCTACATATAGCAAGGCTGTATAATCAAATGGATCACTCAGGCCAGCAGTTTGAAGCTTGCAGGCACTTCGATCACAGAACTGCACATCAAAAAGGAGAAGTGCCCTGACCAATTTCCAACAGAGGCAAAATGCGACACCTCGCCTTCGCTGAGCTGTGTCACTCTTCCTGACTGCTTCAGCTGGTGGGAATCTCCTGCAGCTGCTTTCCATGCTTTTTTCTGAAGTGCTAAAAGAACAGCTTCTCTTTGAAGTCTGCAAATACAGTAAGCTTGAGATTCTGAGCTAAAAGTCACCACCTTCACAGGGAGCTTATCCACAAGGCACGTTATTAGATGTTGCACCAACTACATTTTACTGTAATCAATTCATAGAGGGTTTGTAACAAATAAGCAAGAAACAAGGCAGAGACCAAAGCTGCAAGAGAGAAAGCTAAAAGAAATTACAATTCTGAAATTACAATGACATGTCTGCCAGGTCAAGACAAGGAGGGTGTTTAGAGGAAGGTGACAGAACATGCAAGAACCAGCAAACATAATAAAGTGGTTTAAGGACAAGGGGAATGGTTTGAACTTGCCAGAGGGGAGACTGAGATGAGCTCTTAGGCAGAAGCTCTTCCCTGTGAGGGTGCTGAGGCGATGGCACAGGGTGCCCAGAGAAGCTGTGGCTGCCCCATCCCTGGCAGTGTTCAAGGCCAGGTTGGACACAGGGGCTTGGAGCAAGCTGCTCTAGTGGAAGGTGTCCCTGCCTGTGGCAGGGGGTGGGAACTGGAAGAACTTTAAGGTCCCTTCCAACTCAACCCATTCCCTGGCTCTGTGGTTAATGAGGCACACAGACCACGGTCCACGTGAGCTCATTGCAGCACCAGGTACCAGCCACGTTCCACATGCACTGTTCACTTAAAGACACTCTACACAACAGTCACGTTTCCATTCAGACTCTGCTTGCCACCACTCTTGCCCCCACAGCCCTGGCACTGCACGAGGCAGCTCCCATAGGAAAGCAGGATCTGATTTCATCAGAAAGCATTTTCTGATGCTGCAGAACCACCCACATCATGGCCCAAGAACTGAGGCTATCAACTCACACTACAGCACCTCTATCAGCTACTACAGCTCGAGAGCTTCCTGCTCACACTCCAGCCAAGGGGAAAGCCCACTGCAAGCACAGGCCGCAGTCCTGTAACTCAGCACTGCTGAGCACTGACTCCTCAGCCCACAGCCCCATCTGCATCGTTACACAAACAGAGCTACACTGCTTCAGGACAAAAACTGGGACAGGCCCAGCGGAATGGAGCACGCTGCAGAGACGGACGAGCCCGGGAGTTTATTACCTGTCATACAACCCAAGCTTAACCCCCATGGCAAGGGGTTTGGAAGTGAGGTCCTTTCCAACCCAAACCATTCTACGGTTCTAACCCAAGAGTTACAGATAGCCAAGAAATCACACCAATCATCACTGTTTTAAGGAGAAATACACAAGGCAGAGAACTGTTCACACTGATCTAGAAAGAAAAGTGGTTAAACATGAGCTGGAGAAGAGGCGACAGCTGAACAGTGTGAGCACTCAACATCCACATTCATGGCATAAAAGGAAAAGGAAAACAAATAGAGAGACCACAAAAGATGACCAAGTGTCAACAACAAGCACTGATAAAGGGAATTAACTTATCCCCTTCCCATTTCTTCCCTCCTTCATTTTCCACGTATGCCTCAAGTGGATCGCAGGGTCCCAGTGCAAAGTCCTTTATGTAAGAAAACACACTTCCCTTTCCAGCAAGGCTCAGGTATAAGCCCAGCAGATAATGCTGTTCCACCACCCAGCATTAGAGCAGGAGGCCAGCACACACATGCATTTCATCAGACCTCTGTGGACCTTTCTCCCACTTCCTTTCACCCACATCCCGCCAAACCATTCTTACCTCTCCCATCACTTAGAAAGGGTGAGTGCTCGCTCCAAGAAGCCTCCCATGAGCACTGATAATAGTGGGCTCCTACTTCAGTCGTGATTTTTTCCGGCCAAAGGCACTTAGCACAGCACTGCTGAGCCCTGCTCGCAGCAGGTCCCAATTTGCACACACTGACCACGTTAGGGAGCCCACCCTCAGCTACCGCCACTCAGTAAAGAGGCGCCAATCTTAACGAGCGGGGGAGATTTAGGGAGCCGTGTCCGTGCACACAAAAGGCCAAATAAACATGGAAGACCGCGACACCAAACCGCAGCAGGGCCCCGGCACAAGGCGCGGGGCCGGGCAGCGACGGCCGCCTCCCCGCCCCGGTTCACTCCGCGGCAGCCCCGAGTAGCGAGACCCGCGGCCCAGGAGCGCGGCGGCCCCGGGCCCCGCTGCGCCGCATCCAGCTCTCGCGGGCCCGCCCGGCCCCGGCCCGCGCTCCCCCTCCGCTGGCTCCTCCCCCCGCAAGGCCCCGGCTCTCCCCCTGCAGGCCCAGGCCTCGGCCATGGCCGAGTGGGAGCGCGGCGCCGGCTGTTCGCTGCCGATCGGAGCGGGGCTCCCGAAGCCTGGGCTTCCCCCGCCGGGGCCTGCTCACGGCGTGGAAGAGCCGGGAGGAGAACGTGCGTGTGTCTGTGCTGCTGCCCTGCCGCGTCCTTCCGTGCGGCGGAAGGGAAAACACAAGTTCTTCCCTGGAGCACAAGAGTTTCGGACGTAGCAGGACAGCCCCGGGCTCTGGGTGTTTGTGGTCACAACCTCCCGTTAGCGGAAGCCTTTCCATGGGACCTCGGGGGACTCTCCATGAGCAGTAACACACAGGGAGGCTTGTGACTGGTTAAGAGATGAAACTGTTCCTGCGTCAATGAGATGCAAGTGATGGTCTGCAGGAGGAGCTGTGGTGGTCACTGCTCCAAAAAGCCCTTCTGCAATGGCCTTGGGGACCTGCAGGTCAGGAGTTGTCCCTCTGCCCACTGCCAGTGATTTTTGGGTAGCCAAGGGCATCTCTGTAGAGCTGAGCCTGTTCCTCCTGGACAGGAGGAGTCTGAAGGTGAAATTCCAGTATTCTGCAGCAAACATCTTTTTGCCATTAACATGCTATTCTGCAATAACACCATGGGATAAAGCAGCATGTTCAGTGTGTGACATACTTGTGAGCTTGCAAGTAAATCCTGTGTGCCGGTCGATGGCCAAAAAATCGGAATACCGCTGCATTCAAATGTGTGGTTTTACTATGTCATTTGCAGCCAACTCATAATTTGAACAGTGAGATCTCACCTGAATGTGCAATATAGCAGCAAAACCAGACACATGATTACGTGTTCCTTGCCATTCCCTTGCACACGTGTGCATGGAAATAGTCTGTACCAAGTACCAATCCCAGTGGAACACTTGGAAAATCACACAATGAAAATGCAAGTATCTTTACCTGTCCTGATGGAGCCTTTGGCAAGGCCTTGTTTAATAATTTCCCAGCACTGTTGCACTGATGGTACCTGGTTTATCTGTCCAGAAACCAGTTTCAGAAACCCCTCCAGTAGTCCTGTTCTACTGGGCCATCACATGTAGGATACTCATCTTCTGTATCTTCACCAGGGATGGCCCAGCCTCTGCCATAGTCCAGAGGGCAGTGTCAAAGAAAACTCAATGGTCAGCATCATTAAATGAAGCATCTACTGAGAAGGTTAATGATTAAGAGACACGTTAAAAAGATTCCCATTTCCTTTCTTGATTTCCTTTCTTTCAGTGCCAGATGCGGAATCCTCACACACAAAACTCCAACCCTGACAGGTCTGGAAATATCCTTCAAGGCCTCATAAAGCATTAAAGATGTTTGTGCATCTGTTATTTGCTCGTGCTGCTATGTATGCCAGCCACAATATCACATTTGTTATGCACATCAATTGCAGCTTTGTTTTACTGGGAAGTTTGTATTTAACGTGTATCGTTCAGGCTTTAATTAAGAAATCCCATTCCTGGGACTAAGTTGGGTCTCAGAGCTCCAAAAAATCAATGGGCACAAGACAACATCCTGAACCAGGAAAAAAGCTCTCTGCAAACAGGGCGATGCTGGCAGCCACTTCCTACCATCATCTTACACAGCAGGAACAGGAGCAGCGTGAAGGGAGTTACTATTAGCCCATGGCTTTTCCCTGCCATGGGGGTTAAGCTTGGGTTGTATGACAGGTAATAAACTCCCGGGCTCGTCCGTCTCTGCAGCGTGCTCCATTCCGCTGGGCCTGTCCCAGTTTTTGTCCTGAAGCAGTGTAGCTGTGTTTGTGTAACGATGCAGATGGGGCTGTGGGCTGAGGAGTCAGTGCTCAGCAGTGCTGAGTTACAGGACTGCGGCCTGTGCTTGCAGTGGGCTTTCCCCTTGGCTGGAGTGTGAACAGGAAGCTCTCGAGCTGTAGTAGCTGATAGAGGTGCTGTAGTGTGAGTTGATAGCCTCAGTTCTTGGGCCATGATGTGGGTGGTTCTGCAGCATCAGAAAATGCTTTCTGATGAAATCAGATCCTGCTTTCCTATGGGAGCTGCCTCGTGCAGTGCCAGGGCTGTGGGGGCAAGAGTGGTGGCAAGCAGAGTCTGAATGGAAACGTGACTGTTGTGTAGAGTGTCTTTAAGTGAACAGTGCATGTGGAACGTGGCTGGTACCTGGTGCTGCCATGAGCTCACGTGGACCGTGGTCTGTGTGGCTCATTAACCACAGAGCCAGGGAATGGGTTGAGTTGGAAGGGACCTTAAAGCTCATCCAGTTCCCACCCCCTGCCGCGGTTCAGCCGGATGCAAACGCACCCCGCTGCAGCGCTCTGGGCAGCACGGACACGGCACAGGCTGCGGGAGACTTCGGGACGCGCTCCCCAGGATGGATCGCAGGGAGCAGCTTGTTTGGATCAGGCTTCCTCAACCGCTTGGCGGCTGCAGGCTCCGGCACAGCACCTCCAGGGATTACTGCCCTACTTTAGAGTCGCTGCCGAGCGGCTCCCCTCGCACCGGTTTATCCCCGCCGGGGCGGGACCCGCTCGGGGGCGGGGCCTGCTGGGGCCGGGCTGTCCCCGCCCTGCTCTCTCCGCCCCCTCCAGGCCGTGGTACCGGACGTGTCACTGCCCCCGGGATGCTCCCCCCGGAGCCGGGGTGGCTGCTCCGTCCTTGGGGTCCTCACTGCGGCAGATCCCGGCACTCCTGGGTTGTGTTTGCCCAGGGGCGGGACCTTCCACTTGTCCCTGTTGAGCTTAGAATCCCAGAATCCCAGCCCGGTTTGGGTTGGAAGGGACCTTAAAGCTCCTCCAGCTCCAGCCTCTGCCACGGGCAGGGACCCCTTCCACTGGAGCAGCTTGCTCCAAGCCCCTGTGTCCAACCTGCCCTTGAACACTGCCAGGGATGGGGCAGCCACAGCTTCTCTGGGCACCCTGTGCCAGCGCCTCAGCACCCTCCCAGGGAAGAGCTTCTGCCTCAGAGCTCATCTCAGTCTCCCCTCTGCAGGTTAAAGCCATTCCCCTTGGCCTGTCCCTACAGGCCCTTGTCCAAAGCCCCTCCCCAGGTTTCCTGCAGCACTTTCCTTTATGCACTAGAAGATTCTGACAAGGCTGAGAAGGCTCAGGGAGAGCTTGTAGTAATTCTTTACTAGATGACTGTTGGTTCCCATGAGCTTTAAAATAAAGTCATATCCATTATAGTGACAAACACTGCCTTGTCTCTACATGTGAATGAACCATGTTCTAGTCAAATTTCTATGTAGGGGGTTCAGTTGCATCTTTCTTTGTAGCTTTAATGGATCTTGTGTTTCCTTCCTGCCTGAAATAGTGTTGTAATTGTTGCTGTGAGCTTTTCAAATAGCTGCTATGCGTTACTCAATGAGCTGGCAAAATCTCACTGAGGAGTGCATCTTGTGAAAGCAAGATCCAGGCACAGCCTTTGTTTTGGTGCAGGAGGTGGGGAGACAAGTTACACTCTTACATTCGCCCATGGAAGTGCATTGGGGGAGTGATGGAAAAGCACCAGTAAATAACAGAATCGTCCATGGAGACTCCCAAAGCCTTCGTCCAAAGGATGGAGGTGATTGATTGATGTATTCTGCTCTTCTGCGTGCTTCTGAGGGAGACTTTCTGGTGCAATTACTGCAGTTAAGCAGATTACCAGCTGTGAAATCCTGCAGGCACTTGGGGGTCTCACATCTTTAATGTTTGCAGAGAGAAGCGCAGAGCTGAGCTCCCATTCGCTTGCGTTCATCCCTGGGAAGCTCTGCTTCTGATCAAGTGCAGGTCAAAGGTTGGGGGGGGGTGTTGGCTGGGGAGGTCAGTGCATCTCTTTATGGGAAAGCAGCAGAGATTGGCTATTTTATAGAGTTAAATCGATCACCAAGGCTGAGGGGTTCCTGGTGCTTTCACCAGCCTCTGAGAACTCGGTCTTGAAACTGATCCCGAAGTGCTAAAACCCCCGAGGCAGAGTCCCAGGGACAGGAAATGCACAGAGAAGCAGCAAGGTTTGGTTAAAGGGGCAGCGTGTTTGTTTGCTTTTCACTTCTCACATGTCACTTTCGTCCTCCTCGCAGGCAGGGGGCTTTGTGTAGGAAGGGCTCTAAGCAGGGCATCAGGCCTGTGAAGTCCTGGGAGTGGCAGACAGCACGTTCTTGAAGGCATCATGTTGGGAATGCTGTTGACAGGTCACAGCATCACCCGGGAGCAGCTCCTGTTGTGAGCACTCCGTGGTTCTCAAAGCGTGTTCAGATGTTGAGGCTCCTCTGCACTGCTAAGTTGCTCCGTTGAAATAATAGTGATGGATAGCAACACCTTCCCCAGGAAGGAGAGACCTTTCTGCCTTCTCCTTCCTAAGGAAGGACTAATGCTCATGAGAGGGCTGGAGCAGCTCTGCTCTGGGGACAGGCTGAGAGAGCTGGGCTGGTTCAGCCTGGAGAAGGCTCTGGGAAGACCTTAGAGCAGCTCCAGTGCCTAAAGGGGTTTTGAGGACCGATGTGTTAAAGATTAAGGCACTGACGGGATGATTGATGGCCAGGTATGAGGAAGGGGAGACTAGCTCTGGCAGAGGTAAGTGGGAGTCTTATCTGCTGGCCATGAGGAAGCTGTTCCCTGCATGTGATGCTGAGTTCTCTGGGCTGTGGTCACGTCTGTGACAACAACCGGATCTGGCAGAACCCAGAAGTACAGAACACATCCGTTTGTCACAGAGCCTGCACAGACACCATGAGCTCTGCCACTGAACCCCAGGAGCGTGGCACAGGGGCTGTCAGGATGCGCTCCTGTGTTTGTGCTCGAGCCTGAACACACCTGGGGATCCTTACAGATCAAGAGGATAATGCACAGAGTGCTCCTGGGCACAGACATGCCAAGGATCCAATGACCAGACTCGCTCAATGGGCTTGGAGAAGTTGTTTATTGATGGAAAAATATAACCAGGATCTGAAAAGAATACCTCACCAGGTTAGTTTGGAGGAGTTTTCTTCTACCCTGCCTTTGCCATTGAATTGTCAGTATGTTTTGAAAGCTTAAACACCATTCATTTAAAATCAAAGCTACACACCTAAGAAAAATAAGACCCCAAATGAGGAATGGTGTTTGCCTGAAACTGCCTTTTTTTTTCCTTCCCACCTTTTTGCTTAGAATAATGGAAATGTTGAATGTGAGTGCAGGGCAGGTCTCTAGTTTTGTGGCTGGGAGGACGAGTTGTGGGGGCAGCTGTCCCCTCCCCTCCAGCTGCGGGGCTGGAGGATGTACATAAAACACTGCCATTACAGTGGGGTTCATTTAACGGTCTCTGCAATTTCTGGCACAGGGTGCCCAGAGAAGCTGTGGCTGCCCCATCCCTGGCAGTGTCCAAGGCCAGGTTGGACACCAGGGCTTGGAGCAAGCTGCTCTAGTGGAAGGGGTCCCTGCCCGTGGCAGGGGTTGGAGCTGGAGGAGCTTTAAGGTCCCTTCAACCCAAACCAGGCTGGGATTGTGTGATTCTGTCAGCTGGGGTTTCCTCCCCTGCAGAGCACAGGATGTGCCGTGCTCTTGGATCAGCCCCAAGTCAGTGCTGAGATGGGAGTAGACTTCAGGATCCTTCCTGCTCCCACCACATCCTCTCCTGAGTCTCAGCCTCGAAGACCTGCACTGATGGTGGCAATCAAAGCAGTGAGAGCAGATCTCCCTCGTTGCATTACGTCTTTGTGAGCCCTGCGCAGCGCTGCAGGATACAGGATCTGATGATCTCCATTCCTAGCAGGGCGTGTACCTCTGCCCTCAAAGGGTAAAAGCTGGTGTAAGTGTTGTCAAATAATGAGTCACCCCTGCTGGATGTTGGACAGCGTGGCAGGCACTGGGACTGCTGGGACGCTGCATCTGCAGCCCTTACCAGAAGAGAAATCAGGAAATAACACGGGAGCTCTTTCTGGGAGCATGCCCTTGAAAATAGAGCTTTGATGCTCCCTATGACAGCAAATTTATGCTCCAGGAATCCAGGAGTCCGGCTACAGGTGACATCGTTGTCCCCAAGCCCTGCATGGACACTGCTGGGAGGTAAGAGCGAGGGTCTGTGAGCAGGGGCCATGTTTTCATGGTTACTCTGCCCATGGAGAGGGCTGGATGTAGCGTTGTAGCGTGAAGAGCGTGGTGGCCAGTGGGCAAAGCAGGCAGGTGCCTCCTGCTTGTCAGCAGAAGAGCAGGACTTGCTGTTTGTCCAAGTGACCCTCGGTGTGTCCGGGTGTTTGTATGTGCTCCAGTTTGTGCTTCAAAGGTGCGTGCAGTGCACCCAGCGCCAGCCTCAGTGCAGGGGTGCAGCTTGGCCTCTCTCCCATTGCTGTGCATTGGGTCCTGGAAGCTCCCCGCTTGGGATACTGTCCTGGAGCAGCAGGAGGTGATCACCTGTCAGAGCTGCCGTTGTCCTTCGTGGTGCAGCCAGCATGTCCATCCTCGTACCATGTGTACCACAGCGAGGGGTAGGGAGCAGACCCTGTCCTGAAGGCCATGGGGTCCTCATCCAGCCTGGAATGTGAACAGCGATGCATCCAGTCACGTCAGCCATTGGCTGTGCCTTGCACCTCCAAGTCCACTAAGATAATACGTGTGGCACAGATGCAGAGCAAAAGGATGGCTCCTGGAAGAGACAACAGGGCTGCCTGCTAAAATGAACCTTGCCACAGCTGCAGTTGTCCCTTTTTTGTTGTTGTTCTGGATAGTAACTGGATAAGGCCCCCAGATCCTCACATCATGGAGACAGGCCGGGGTTTACTGCCAGTGATGTGGAGGAGTGACTGTTACTCACCCTCCAAAAGAGAAGTAGAGCACAGAGCATCATCGCTGCTCCAAGGAGCTGAGTGAGCCCCTCTGCCTCTTGTAGCCCAGCAGAGCCAGGGAGGCTTCACCCTCCTCTGGTGAGAAGTTTCCAAGAGGCCAAAGTGGGGTTTCTCAAGGGATCCCAGCCCCACATTGCCCTGCCTGGGCCCTCATGTTCACTGAGCACCAAGAAAACCAGTCCTGGAATGAAACCATCTCTTCCCCTTCTCAGATGTTTCTCTACTCCAAAAGCTGATGCTTCCCTGGCTGGTTTGAGTTCTTAGAAACATAGAGGGGCAGCGAGCTGCAGGATAGCTTCACACTATCTCTCTTCACACATGATGGGGTGATACCACAGTATGAGGAGGCACGGCAACCCAGGCAGGGCCACCGAGGACACGGGTTTCAGTGGGTGGGCTGTCCCTTCTCCAGACCCTGTGCTGCCAAGGATTTGCCTGCTGAGTCCCCCCGTCCACAATTTCACTTGGTCCAGGGAGTCGGTGGCTGGAACACTTTGAGCCTTTTTCTCCATCCTCTGGTGTGGGGCTGCCCCACAGGATGGACAAGGCTTGTAAGGACTGTGTTGGCCAGAGGAGATAGTGGAGACAGCAGTGGCCTGGGACAGACCAGCTCAGCCCCATCCCTCCACAGCCCCTGTTGGTTTCTTCTCTGCAGGTGGCAGCAGGAGAAGACAGGGAGTCCCTGATGTGCTGACGGCCGACCATGTCTGGGGTGAGCAGGGCTGCCGCAGGGACGCCAGCACTGTCCCTTCCCACGTCGGGGTGATGTGTACTCCCAGGACCACAATGGGGTGGAGGAGGGCTCATGCCCGGTGCCCGTTGTCCCCAGCCAGGGCTGCAGATGGTCCTTGGGGCTGGCTCTGACAGCTGTGGGAGGTGGAGGGGGCCCAGCTCTCGTTGTCACTTGCTGATGCTGCCTTCTCCCTTCCAGAAGCATTGGCTCCCAGGGACACAGTGTGTCACCAAGCATAACCACACCAAGCCCAAGCCCCAGGAGCTGGCCTTCCACAAGGGCGATGTGGTCACCATCATTGAGGCTGTGGAGGTAAGCCCAGTGGATGCCCCAGGAACATGGAGTGGATGGGACCCATCATCCTACTGGGATCCCCTTTTCCTTCCCTTGCTCTGAGACCCTCTTGCCCTCAGGGCAAAGGCTGGTACCGCGCCAGACACAATGAGACGGGGCAGGAGGGGCTGATGGCAGCCAGTGCGCTGCGGCAACGGGGCCCCATCCGCACCGACCCCAAGCTCAGCCTCATGCCGTGAGTACAGCTGGGGGCCGGAGCAGCCTGCAGCCATGCCCTGGCAATGGAGAGATTAGTTGGGGCTTAGAGACCCCAGTTGTGCCCAGCCAGCTGGGATGGACCTCATGGGAAGGGGCTTTATGCAATGGCATCTGCATAGCTTTGCTGGGGCCTCTGCTTTCTCCGTGTCACTGCCGGTGTCGGGGAAGCCGCCCAGCACAGCCAGTCTCACGGTGTCCTCTCCCCAGTTGGTTCCATGGGAAGATCTCGGGGGTGGAGGCAGTGCAGGAGCTGCAGCCCCCTGAGGATGGGCTGTTCCTGGTGCGCGAGTCTGTGCGGCACCCAGGGGACTACGTGCTGTGCGTGAGCTTTGGCAGGGAGGTGATCCACTACCGCGTGGTGCACGAGGAGAACACACTCAGCATCGACAGCCAGCAGTGCTTCTCCAACCTCATCGACATGATCGAGGTGAGACCCCCTTCGCCAGGCAGGGAGCCCCACCAGAACCAAACCTCATGGGGCCACACACAGTGGTGGCAAGTCCCTGTCCTTTTCTCCCTCATGTGGGTTCTCCCCATCCTGGCTCATTCAGTGCTTCACTCGGCAGCAGGGCTTAGGGCATGTTGGAAACCAAAGATCCTGGCAGCCTCTGGACAGGGTCTGAAGCCCAGCGAGGTGTTTTGCCACATCTCTGTCCCCTCCAAGCCTCCTCTCTCTTGCTGCTGCCCATCTCCTCACCAGGGCTTTGCATTCTCATATGCTTTCCTCATTTAGACACAAATTCTGCTTTCAGGTAGGTCCTTCCCCCTTTCAGCTCCTCTGGCTCCACTCTGTAACCGCAGCTGCCATCGCTTCCTCTCCTTATCGCCTCTGTAAACCACCCTCCACTGCCAGGGCTATAACCCATCGGCTGCTGTCCAGCTCACCGGCGGCATCCTGGAGCACCCCAAGTCCATCACGGTGTTCCCTGGCTGTGTCCAGTGGGAGCAGGGCTGAGATGCGGGCTGCAAATTGCAGTGCCAGGGGAAACGTGGCCCCTTGTGGGTGGCAATGATGGGGGGGGACCCATGGAGCATCCCTCAGCTCCATACCCCAAGCCTGGGGTAAGAGGTGGCATCACTGCTTTGCCTCCATCATGCACCCCTCGGCAGTACTACATGAAGGAGCAGGGAGCCATCTGCACCAAGCTGGTGAAGCCCAAGGCAAAAAGCGGGATGAAGTCAGCCGAGGAGGAGTTGGCCAAAGGTAGGGGATGAGGCAGAGGGTCGTGGTCCGGGTTTTGGGGACAAGGCAGCATGGTGGCCCCTGCTGACCTGCCCTTGTGCCCATGCCCAGCTGGCTGGCTGCTGAGCCTGCAGCATCTCACGCTGGGAGACCGCATCGGGCAAGGCGAGTTTGGAGGTAGGTGAGACGATGGGCTTGGAGCTTCCCTGACCCCAGGCTTCCCCAAATGGCACCCCCTAATGTGTTCACCCCATCCCCATGGCATGGGGGGGCTCAGACTGGGATGAGGGGAGTCGGGTGTGGGGCTGAGCCTGAGCCCCCTCATCCCCTCACAGATGTGCTGCAGGGTGAGTACATGGGGCAGAAGGTGGCTGTGAAGAACATCAAATGTGATGTGACCGCCCAGGCCTTCCTCACTGAAACTGCTGCCATGACGTGAGTCCCCCGGGGTACAGCCTCGCCCTGCCTCGTGTCCCAGGGACGAGCGGGCACCCCCTTGACCCGGATCCCCTCCACTTCAGGAAGGTCCGGCACAAAAACCTGGTGTGTTTGCTTGGTGTCGTCCTGCACAACGGCCTCTACATCGTGATGGAATTCATGAGCAAGGTGGGAGTCCCCGGCCGGTCCTCAGCCAGCAGGACCTATTGCCACTCAGATCTGGGGACAAATCCATGTTTAGCGGCTGAATTGGATGGATGCTGGGCACTGCAGAGGCAAAGCCTCTGGGCAGCCCCATCAGGTTGGTCCTGACGTGTTTATCCTCCTCTATCAGGGCAACCTGGTGAACTTCTTGCGCACACGGGGCCGGGCGCTTGTCCCAGCCGAGCAGCTCCTCCTCTTTGCTCTGTAAGTCCATGTCCCTCCCTTCGGGCTGGGAACTGATGCTCTGCATCCCCCAGGCATCCCCAGGGATCATGAGGTGACACTGTGCTCTGCCTCCTTTGCCCACCACAGGGACGTGGCTCAGGGCATGGACTACCTGGAGTCCAAGAAGCTGGTGCACAGGGACCTGGCTGCCCGCAACATCCTCATCTCTGAGGAGAGCGTGGCCAAAGTGAGCGATTTTGGCTTGGCCAGGGTCAATCCTAAGGGTGCAGATACCACTTTGCTGCCTGTCAAGTGGACGGCCCCAGAGGCCCTGAAACACAATGTGAGTGGTGGTGGGAAGGCATGAGGGGTACAGGGGGGGTCCTCCCAAAGCAGCTCCGGGGTCCCTCTGCTCATCCTTGTCCTGCAGTGGCTTCTGGCACATTCAGCCCTGCACCTCCCAAAATTCGGGCTCTGCCCTGGCCAGCCCTTGCCCTGGTGCATAGCAGGTATTGGGGCAGCTCCACAGAGATGTGGCAGGATCACCCCCGGGGCTGTGCAGGTGATGGGAAGGGGGAGTTGGGGATGGCAGGGAGCAGCCTCTGGCTCCTGTTTTGCCCTCGGGGAGGTCGGCTTCAGCCTCCCCTCCTTCTGCTGCTGCAGAAATTCTCCTCCAAGTCAGACGTGTGGAGCTACGGAGTCCTCCTGTGGGAAACCTTCTCTTTCGGCCGCGCGCCCTACCCCAAGCTGGTGAGTGCTGTGCCAGGGGATGCTGCAGGTCAATGGGATGGGGACATCCCAGTGTCCCCTGCCTGGGGCAAGGGGCAGGGAAGGGGAGTCTCAGCTGCGTTCTCCATCCTGCCAGAGCCTGAAGGAGGTGACGGAGCTTCTGGAGCAGGGGTACCGCATGGAGCCCCCTGAGGGCTGCCCCCACACCGTCTATGCCCTGATGAAGAGCTGCTGGGCGCTGGAGCCGGGCAAGCGGCCGTCCTTCAAGAAGCTCACTGAGAAGCTGCAGAAGGAGCTGAAGCACCTGAGGGATGTTTAACCCCTGTCTCCTCCCAGGACCTGTGGCCAGAAGCCCCCTGGACCCACCAGGGTTGGGACTATCATCACAACATACATCCCATGGGGTGTGGGTCCCTTCGAGCTGCCCATCCCCGTGACAGGGACAGGACGGAACATCTCCACCCACTGGAGGATGGAACCTGAACCCTGAGGCAGCCCCGCTCCAGCCACCGCCTGCAGCAGCTGAACCACATGGATCTGGGCTTTTTTGATTAAACCAAAGGAATTAATTCAACAGCGTCTTTCAGCCCCTGGGCTCAAATTAGGCCAGACCTTCCCCTGGGCCCTGGCAAAGGTCTGGAGGGATCCCCTTGCACCTCCTCTGCACCAGCTCCTTCCACCAGCCCTCCCTGTGCTCGTGTGGGTGACTGTGGGTTCCCAGCACAGGGCTCCATGGTGCACAGCAAGGGGGAAGAGGAGGAGGAAGGAGGCCCTGGGGTGCTGCCCTCCACTGGGGCCCATGCGATGGGAGGTCTCCTGGCTGCATGCAGGGTGTGCTGGGGCTCCCACCTCCCCAGCACCCTCATGGGGCAGCATCCCAGCATGTCCCTCAGCACTCTTGGGTGCAGCGAGCAGCACCTGAAGACATTCCCACACCAATGCCTGTGGCTTCCCCTCCTAATGCCTTAATCTGCCCCTGATCCGCGGTGCCCCTGGGGCTGGTCCTGCTGACCTTGCAGGCACTGGTCTGGGCTGGGACCAGCGGCATCGTGGGGCACAGGCAGCCACAGCCACCACTCATGGCCTCCTTCTTCACGGCTGCCTTGAAGAACTTCAAGGGGGGCGAGGAGGAGCCACCCAAGGGGCCCCCCAAGGATGCCAAGGAGGTCGCGCTGCCCAGCGGCATGAACCGCGAGGAGTTTGAGGAGTACCAGCGACAGCTGCTGGAGGAGAAGTGAGGCTTTGGTGGGGCTGGGGGTCAATGGGGTCCCCCATGCACAGGGACTGGGGGCCCACCTGCAACATGGGCTCTCCCAGGGCAGCACAGGGACAGGGAAGCAGCCAGGGCAAAGGACAGGAGCAGAGCACAGGAGGTCCCTGTGGGTGCTGGGGCTGGGTCAGGGGTTTGGTGCATTGTAGGTGACAAGGGTCATCCATGGGTGCCAGTGCCTTGATGTGGTGGGTGCCTGGTGCCAGCCCAGCACCCGTGGAGCTGAGGGACGAGGGGGGCCAGCATGGGATTACATTAAGGTCCCACCACCTTGAGTCTGGTGCTGTGGGGACCCAGTGACCCAGCATCCAGGAGCTGAGCAAGCCCCTCCAATGGGCACCTTCACTGAGCATCTCCACTGGGGCTGGAGGGGCAGGATGTGGCCCCTGCCCTCTGTACCCCATTACAACCCTCCTGTGGACCTCGGCATCTCCTTCTCCATCCACCCCAATGAGGAAGGAGAAGCTTAAAGTCGAAAGCTCTAAGACAAAACGTTGCAAGGGTTGAAAATGCTTGTCCTGTGCTGCTGGGGGACCAGGGCGATGCCGGGGAGGGTGGTTCTGGTGGGGTGGGAAGTGACAAGGTGGCACCCGCCGCTGCAGGATTGAGCGGGACAAGGCCTTTGCACAGAGGAAGGCGGGGAGGGCCGCTGTCCGGATGCACCTGCGGGACAAGTACCGCCTGGCCCAGGTAAGGACCAGCCCGTGCAGGGACCTCGAGGTCTTCCCATGGACCCTCCGGGACAGCCCCAGGCCGGGCGCCTGCCCAGGGAGGTGATTCCTGAAGAGGGCAGCAAACGGCTGCGCGTGTCTGCCCCGTGGTCCGCGTATGGAACCGGACAGTCCCGGCGTCCCCCACCTTTCCCAATGCCCCCCCCAGGGGACCGGTTCCCCCACAGCCCGCACCCACGGCCGGTGGCGGCCAGGTCTACCCGCACCCAACACCCTGCCCCGCGCAGGATGAGCGGGACGATGCTCAGCTGCACGTGGCCGGCGGCGCGGTGGAGCTGCCGCAGGAGTTGGCCCCCATGGTGCACGGTGAGGAGGAGGAGGACGAGGAGGAGGGCGGCAGCACCGGGGCCTTCGCCTACCTGAGCAAGCTGCGGGACGTGGACCTGCTGGCGCTGCGGGACCGGGCACTGGGCAGCGTGGGTGAGGTGAAGGAGAAGTGTGCCCTGATGTGATGCTGCTGCCCACCCCAGCAGTGCTGGGCCGACGGGATGTGCAGGTTGTGGGTGCCATTACCTGGGCTGAGCATCCCAGTACCTGCCCTGGAGTGGGGTTTCCTCCCCAGACTCATTCCTTATTGCTTTTCTGGGTTGCTGGGCTGCAGAATGTCTGGGTCCCCACCAGCCCCTCCCTGTGGTGCCCCTGGTCTGAGCCCCAGGACGGGTGGGGGGGACTCTGATGCTCTGTGGCCCCCAGGAACCAGCACTGCGGCCTCAGACACCGTTTGCAGCTGTCCCATCCATGGCAGTGCTCAAGGCCATGTTGGACACAGGGCTTGGAGCAAGCTGCTCCAGTGGAAGGGGTCCCTGCTCGTGGCAGGGGTTGGAACAGGAGGAGCCTTCAGTCCAAACCAGGCTGGGATTTTGTGACGATTTGGCTCAATAAAGGCAGTGTTTGCTGGCACCACTCTGCTCTTCCTGCTGTACCCTCATCCACACAAACCCCATCCCGGGCTGGGGGTTATGTGTGGATTCAATGACACCACTACAGCAGAGCTGCCCTACATGCCCCAGAGCCAGGAACCAGCCCATTACACTTGGCCCCAGATCCCTCCCTACCTTCTACAGCAGCCCCCAGGCAATGGAGCCAGTGGGACCGGATGGCCCCGCACCCTGGGGCACCCCTTGAGGGGCAGCACCAATGAGGTGAGGATGGTGGCAGCATTTATCCCCCCTTGAGCATCCCCTACCAGTGCAGGCAGCAATGTGGTCATTTTGGCGGGGTCCCTTTGGCCGGGTCCCTTTGGCCATGGTTCCCCTCTGCCTCTCACCTCTCTGGGGACCTGCTCCCTGCCCGCAGGCGCTGCAGCAGCGCTGGCTCACCCGCCGCGGGGCCGGAAAGCTGCGGGCTGCTGGGACCACTCAATACCTGCCTATTTTAGCGGGGTTTAATCTGCCTGAGCCCCGAGGACTCCGCTCGCAGAACCCGTGTAAAAGGAACGGCCCCAGCGACACCTCCCGCCGGAGCCGAAGCTGGAGCTGGAGCCGGAGCCGGAGCTGGAGCCGCCGGCGGAGTCCCGCTGTGTCTGCATGAAAGCGTGGACGCGCTGAGCCGTCTCCGGGCTCCCCACGCCGGGGCCATCTGCTCCGGAAGGATCTGTGGGGATGGCCCAGCCCCGGGCTGCCCAAGGCTGCGCGATGGGGCTGGGAGGGTGGGAGCTGCGCCATAGAGCTCGTCGTTGTCACAAGAGCCACAGGTCTCAGCCCCGAAGCTGCAGGAGCTCCAGCAAGGGGGGTCCCTGGGTGCATGAGGTGCTCGGTGTGTCCGCAGCATGGACATGTACCCCTCCAGGTACCAGCCGAGGGGCTGCTGGAGCATCCCTGGGGGTGTATGACATGAGCTTAACACCCAGGAGCCTCTGCCCATGTCCTTCCATGCCCACAGTTCCCACCATTCCCACCATCCCCACCATCCCCGCCATCCCCCCCATCCCCGCCATCCCCATCCCCACCATCCCCCCATCCCCGCCATCCCCCCCATCCCCCCCATCCCCACCATCCCTGCCATCCCCACCATCCCCATCCCCACCATCCCCGCCATCCCCGCTATCCCCACCATCCCCATCCCCCCCATCCCCCCCATCCCTGCTATCCCCACCATCCCCGCCATCCCCCCCATCCCCCCCATCCCCCCCATCCCCGCCATCCCCATCCCCCCCATCCCCGCCATTCCCACCATCCCCCCATCCCCCCATCCCCGCCATCCCCATCCCCCCCATCCCCGCCATCCCCCCCATCCCCCCATCCCCCCCATCCCCGCCATCCCCATCCCCCCCATCCCCGCCATTCCCACCATCCCCCCATCCCCACCATCCCCGCCATCCCCACCATCCCCCCCATCCCTGCCATCCCCCCCATCCCCGCCATCCCCGCCATCCCCACCCCCCCATCCCCACCATCCCCATCCCCCCATCCCCCCCATCCCCGCCATCCCCACCATCCCCCCCATCCCTGCCATCCCCCCCATCCCCGCCATCCCCGCCATCCCCCCCATCCCCGCCATCCCCCCCATCCCCGCCATCCCCATCCCCGCCATCCCTGCTATCCCCCCCATCCCCGCCATCCCTGCCATCCCCACCATCCCTGCTATCCCCACCATTCCCACCATCCCTGCTATCCCCACCATTCCCACCATCCCCACCATCCCCGCCATCCCCCCCATCCCCCCCATCCCCGCCATCCCCCCCATCCCCACCATCCCTGCTATCCCCACCATTCCCACCATCCCTGCTATCCCCACCATTCCCACCATCCCTGCTCTCCAGCCTTTCTTTAGCACCTGCAAAATCTCTCAATTCGGGCACAAAAATTCACAATTCACTGCTCTGCATGGGATGGGGCCACCCCTGCCCCAGCAGTCCCCCAGCCAGCTCCCTGATGGGTGGCAGCAGCACTGGCACTCAGCACCGTGACTCAACACCAAGTGCCAGCACTTGACAGGGTCCCCAGGGTACCCAGCCCACCCGGCCCGCAGCAGGTTCCTCCATCCCTGCTCCGCACTGGGATCCCATCCCACCCTGACCCATCCCAGCCAGTGGGGCTGCATCCCGGTGCCAGCTGGGATCCGGGTCAGGACCCTGAGGCAGGTCTCTGGATAATCAGCCTGTCCCCCCACGCTGCCACCTGCCTCCAGCCCAGCACCCTTTTGGGTCACCCCTGCCCAAGGCCTCTTAATGAACTAAAAAGGTGACAAATCCCCACTGGAGCTGGTGACGTGGGGCCAGTGCCCCCCGGGCCGCCCCCCGCCCGGCCCCGGCCCCGGTAAGCTGACGCAGCGTCTCTAAGCGTTAGCGGCTTTGCCCGTTAATAGGATTAGGGAGGTTTAAAACTGTCATTTGAGTGAACTAAACCCCCTGATACTCTGCATTGCACCTTCTTAACCAATTTGCCTTCAATTAGGGTAATTGGGAAACGAGCAAAGAAGTACAGCATTAATATTTTAAAGTGATGAAGCGATTATGGGCCTTGGGTGAGGAAGCAAATCAATTTGCTATCTGCTCCTGCAAGGCCATTAGAATCATTGGGCACCAGCAGCCTCCCCCCGCTGCCCCCCCCCCTTCAGGTGGTCAGGGAGGGCTCCTAAGACCAGCTCGCAGCATGGCAGCACCCACCAGGGCCATGGGGACACCCCAGAGGAGCCACCAGAGCAGAGGACCAGCACCAGCCGCACTGGGGACACCAAGTCCAAGTGCCTGTTTGCATCTCCAGCCCCATGAGCTGTACCAGTGCCTGGGGATGTCCCCAGTGCCCCCAAAGGCAGCACGCCCCTGCTGCAGGTAGGGCACTGTATGGTGTTGGGGTGTCACCGGTCCCCAAGGACTGAGTGTGCCACCCCCCTGCTGTGGGCCCATGTCCCTGGGGTGGTGGCAATGCCACAGTCATAGAATCCCAGCCTGGTTTGACCTGGAAGGGACCTTAAAGCTCCTCCGGTCCCAACCCCTGCCACGGGCAGGGACCCCTTCCACTGGAGCAGCTTGCTCCAAGCCCCTGTGTCCAACCTGGCCTTGAACACTGCCAAGGATGGGGCAGCCACAGCTCCTCCGGGCACCCCCAATATCTCTGAGCTGTCCCCATAGTGGTCAGACCGCGCAGGAGAAGCCCCACGGCCCCACTGGGATGGACACTGAGATGGCCGCTGACCCAAACTAGAGCACAGAGGTGGCCATGGGGTCCCACAGCACGGGGCCAGCAGCCACCCGGTGTGGGGCAGCCAACTCCCCCCCCAGGTGACATTTGCCATCCGAAAGCAGAACCATGGTGAGGAGGGGAAGGGGGTGGGAGGGAGCTGAGGCAGCTTCTGCAGGTGGCAGGAAGAGGTCTGGGGAGGAAAAACCAAAGTGAGCAGAGAAAGAAAAGGGACCTCCCCCCCGAGGAATGGGCACAGCAACAGGGACCCCACGACCCCCCTCATGATGGCTCCATTTTCCCCCAGTGTTTCTGTCCCCCAGCCCGGCTGCCTCTGCCCCTCATCCCCACGTCAGGGCCCATGGGCAGCCCCCACAGCTGGACCCCACCGAGTGTCACCATGCCTGGTCCCTGTGCTCAGCCCCATGGCCGGGAATGGACGAGGTGGGACCCTCACACCCGGTCCCATGGACAGTGCCCAGGGCCTGCTCCCCATGGCTACTCCCCACACGCAGTCCCCCTGCCTGGTCCCTACCCTTGTTCCCCGTTCAAGGTCCCCAGGGCTGTTCAGGCTGCCCAGTCCCTATGGTCCCTACACCTGGTCCCCCCTACCCAGACCCCACGGCGGGTCCCCAGCCTCCATAACCCCCTCCCCACACTTGGTCCTCACAGCTGCACCCATGCCCGGTGCCCATCCCTGTCCCCACGCCGCGTTCCCATCGCTCCCAGCTCCCCATCCCCATCACGGGGACCAGCCGCTGCATCCCCATCCCACCAGGGCTTGGGGAGCTCCATCCACCGCCAGAGGAGATCCTCCTCCCTCCCCCCTCCCATCTCCCGGCCTTTCTTCTCCGCTCCCCCTGTCTCTAATTCTTCCTCCTGGCTGTAATGAGGGGATTACACAGCAAACTCCAGCAGGACGCCTTTGTGGGGAGACAATCCGAGTGGGGAAGGCAGTTCGGGGCTTTGTCCTCCACCGCCCCCCGGACCCGCGCTGGGGGGGGACATTTAGAGCAATTACTTGTCCAGAAAGTAACTGTCAATCATTCTTAAAGGGGAAGGCCTCCAATTAATAACCTCGTCTTAATCCCTTGGACTCATTTCCAATCTGCGGTGCCTTGGTGACATCTGCAACACTAAATAAAGATTCTCCCGAGCCTTAGCACCGCGGTTCTGTGACAAATAAGAAGACTAAGAGGCAACTTTGGCTGCCAAATCTGCGAGATCGGCGCGCTTGAGCCGTTTGTTTGGTTCCCAGGAGGGACCAGCAAAGTTAAATACTCCTGGAAAAGCCGAGCTGGGCCCAGCAGGTAATGCCTTTTATTGCGGTTCGGGAGGAAGCGTCCAGGGGAGAGGCTGAGGACGGGACCGGGCAACCCTGGTGTGTCCCTGGGGTGTCCCCAGGGCTGGGACCCTTCCTCGGCGCTCGGGAGCAGGCGCTGGTTCCCATCAGCATCACTCACACCTCAGTGCCGGAGGGCAGGAGCTGTCCTTGCTCCCCAGCAGCATCAGCAAGCCCAATCCTGGCAGCCAGATGGGCTTTGGAGGGGAGAACCCCGGGACCCCCTGAGAGCCAGGGCTGTGTCCTCCGTGTCCCTGCTGCTGGGGAGGCCGCTTGTCCCCACTGATGTTCTGCTGTTGCTGGCTCTGGGGAAATCAACTTTGTCCAACCTCAGCCAGGGCTTGATGCTGCTCCTGTTGCTTTTTTGGGTGCCCTCCATAAGAGGGAATCCCACGCCAGCCGGCAGCTCCTGTGGGAAAGCCACAGGTCAAGGCACCGAGTAGATGGGGACGAACCCTCCTGAGGCTCCGGGCCCTTGTGCTTCCAGCACAGTTGTAAAGCTCAAGGGCTCAAACCCCCAAATTGCCACCAGGATGATGCAGGAAAATGTCCATTGCGAGCAGGGGGGGGCTCTTCCCTGCACCCGGATTGAGGCAGCAATCCCAAGTGGTGCAGGCTCAGGGATCTGAGGAATGGGAGCCATGGGGTGACTGGTGCCAATGGGGTCCCCTCTGTGGCCAGGGATATCCATGGCCATGGCCACGCAGAGCAGTGGGAGGGGGGCCAGCCCTGCAGGGTTGTTTTGCTTTCTTCATGTCATTCCCATTCCCATTCCAGGGCTTCCTCAGCTTCCCGGTGGGATTTGAACTTCCTTTGCCTCCTGATGGGGTCAGGGTGGGGGGACACTGACCCCTCCTCACACTTGCCCCATTCTGTCCCAGCACCCCCAGCCTGCGCCACCCTTCACTCTCAGCACCCATTGCACCCATTCCCATTGCCCCAGTGCCCCCATTGCCCTGGGGGGCCATGGTGGGGTGCTGGGACCCACAGGGGGTCTGGGACCCAGGTGGAGGCTCCGGGTGCTCAGCCCCTTCCCTTCTTCTTTCAGGTGCAGAGCTGCTCAAATGAGAAGCGGGTGAGTGAGAAGGGGGTGGCAGCGGGGGGGGGACCCTGAACCCTGCCCACATCCCAGCCCAGGACACACCATGACACTTGCACAGTGTCCCCTGCATCCCCAGCACCACCCACCCCATCCCCAGAGCACCCCATGGTCAGCACCCACCCCCCGGTGGATCCACCCCACATGCTTGAATCCCCAGGGAATACTGCAGGAGGATTTCCAGTGCCCGATGGAAAGCTCAAAGGTGGAACATTGCAAGGGTTGAACCTGCTCGTATCATGTGGGAAAAGGTTCTTAGCCCAGGGGGACTGCACTGGGTTGCTCTGGCCATGTTTGGGGACCACCACTGGGTCCTCCAAAGGCTTGGGGCTGAACTCATAATCCATAAGGAAGAGGCTGGAAGAGAGGAACTGGGCTGGAAGGATGGAGCTGACCCAGGCTCAGTCTCCTCCACACCAGGGCAGGTGAGCTCCTGCCGATGGTGCTTTCATAAAACCCTCTACTTGAGGTGAAATTTGGCTTTTGGCTTCAGGGCACATTGGCCTGGTGGGATCTGAGAGTGGAGCCAAGCATGGGTGCTCAGGACACCATTCCCAGGACCCCGTGTCAATCCTGGGGATAGTGCTGCAGCAGAAGAGATTACACCTTTGCATAACCCATCCATCATCCATCAACCATCCATCCATCATCCCTCCATGCATCCACCTACCCACCCATCCATCCGTCCATCAACCATCCCTCCCTCCCTCCCTCCCTCCCTCCATCCCTCCCTCCATCCCTCCATCCATCCCTCCATCCATCCCTCCATCCACCCCCTTGTCCAGCTGTCCCTGACCTGGGGTTTCATGGGAGAGCCGCAGTCCCCACGCTCCGGGTAACCCCCAGTCCCCTCACAGGCACCACCATGTTCCTGAATAAGTGCGAGGGGGACTCCGAGGCTGCCCCCCCGGCCGCCGCCGCTGCCGAGGAGGAGGAGGAGCAGCCCAAGAAGAAGCACCGGCGGAACCGCACCACCTTCACCACGTACCAGCTCCACGAGCTGGAGCGCGCCTTCGAGAAGTCCCACTACCCCGACGTGTACAGCCGCGAGGAGCTCGCCATGAAGGTCAACCTGCCCGAGGTCCGCGTGCAGGTAGGGCCAGGGGCACCCCAGGGGAGGCAGGGAGCACCCAGCACTGCAGAGCTTCGCTCTGAGCCCAGCTCCGTGTTTCAGTTTCCCCATTGCACAAGGGCAAGGGTGGCTCCTCTGCAGGCCTGGCTGCTCCTGCCCAGAAAAGGGGCTCGATGGCTGAGCCTGGCTCTCCAGCCCGAGTGCCAGAGGCTCTGTTCGGGCAGGGAGATGGGGTTTAGACCCCGTTTTCCTTTGCTGGTGGTGGCTGCTCCCATCCCTGCAGCTGATCCAACAGAAAAGCAACCGAACAACTGCTCATGGCCACTTCTACTGGGAAAGCAGAAGCTCCTGATGGATTTGAGGGGTTTGGGGTTGTCAGAGCAGGGTGGCTCCAGGAGGGCTCAGGAAGTTTTGCTTCCTGAGGAAGAGCCTGGGGTCCCACCGGGATGCTCCCAATTGGCCCTGGGTTAAGGTCCCCCCTGAGCCTTCTCTTCTCCAGACTGAACCCCCCAGGTCCCTCAGCTGTTCCCCATCACACTTGTGCTCCAGGCCCTGCACCAGCTCCTGTGCCCTTCTCTGGACAAACTCTGGCAAGTTTGCACCAGCACAGCCCAGTGTCCACCAGCAACTGTGACCGGTCCCTGGAGCTCCCCTGCTCTGCTCCCCCATCACAGTTTGGCTTCTAGAAGCTTTTGCCCGGGGGCTTCTGAAGGCCAGATGACATTAGACTGACTGACCGGTACCCAGTATGGGCACCCCAGAGTGGCCACCCCACCTGGAACATTCCATGAGGGACACACCATATGGGATACAGCCCCGTGGTGCACGGTGGGGCTCACCCTGGCTCTCACCTCACAGGTTTGGTTCCAGAACCGACGAGCCAAGTGGAGGCGGCAGGAGAAGATGGAGGCCAACTCCATGAAGCTCCACGACACCCCCATGCTCTCCTTCAACCGGCCCCCCATGACCCCCAACGTGGGGCCCATGAGCAACTCCCTCCCGCTGGACCCATGGCTGACGTCCCCCATCTCCAGTGCCACCACGGTCCACAGCATCCCCGGCTTCATGGGAGCCCCCCAGGCCCTGCAGCCCCCCTATGGGGGTCACTCCTTCCTCAGCACTCCGCCGCCCATGGCGCAGGGCATGCAGCCCATGGCCCCCGCGCCCTACCAGTGCGGCACCACCTTTGTGGACAAGTACCCGCTGGAGGAGGTGGACCAGAGGAGCTCCAGCATCGCCTCACTCCGCATGAAAGCCAAGGAGCACATTCAGACCATTGACAAGACCTGGCAGCCCATTTGATGAATGCTCCCCTCCGGCTCCTCATCCTCACCCCGGCACCGGCTCAGCCCCCGGGCAGGCGAGGGGGGTGATAGTGGGACCATTGGGATCAGCAGGACCAGCACAGGACAGGGATGCTGGGCTGCATCTCCCCCTGCTGAGCCAGCACTGCTACTGCCAGGGGAGCAAGCGGGGTGCTGGTGGGACCCCGCGGTTTGGGGGCACCCTGGCAGCCTTGCCAAGGCATTGACCTGGCCTGAGGATATGGCCAAGTCTCGGGGGTCCCAGTTGGACATCTCCTTGTCCCACCCTTTCCCCTTCTTATTATTAACATTTTTTTTAATGCTGCAGATTTGAACAGAACAGACACAAAGCTCCAGGTTTAGGGAGTATTTGGGGGGATTCTTTTTTAGCCGCATCGGGGACGATGCTCGGTGTGCTGGTAGATGAGGAGATGGCTGTATCCTGAGTAAAGAGAGAAACGTAACGGCAGCCGCATTGGCTGTGCTGCTCATTAGTGTGCTGAGAGCTCCGGGGGGGGGCATGCGGGAGCATCACCCAGGACACCCCCCCCCCCTCGCCCTTGGGTTGGGCTCGGATACAGGCACCAGTGACTTGCTCTGGGCTGTGGCTGTGTTCTCAGCAGCTCATCAAGGGGCATCTGCTCACCCCCCCTTGGTCCAACTGCCCCCATTGCTCCCCTGTGGAACTCACCTGGCCACATGCTGGTATCACAAAGCCACCCCATGGCACTGGGTGGCAGCGGGACCTCAGCTTGGTGACAGGGCCAGGAGCCCTGGGAACCTCACGGCACCTGTGGGAGGGTGACAAGGTGTCCCGGGGGCTCCCAGCATGGCTCTGCAGCCCCAGGGGACCCAGCTGCCCGGCACCAGGGCTCAGTGACACCATCATAGAGGGGCCTGCAGAGGAGACCTTCCCCTTGAACAGAGATGGATGAACCTGCGGTGGCTTTGGGGTGCTGAAGCATGGATGGCTGGTGGGATGGGGGCTCAGCCCCGGGCCAGTGGGAGCCCCAGGTCCCTGGGGATCCCTAGGGAAGAGGAGCGGGCTCCAAGTGATCTTCCTCCCACCAACACAAGAAGTTTCCTGAACCCAGGGTGTTGCTGGGACCGGGTGTGGGGATGCTGCCCCATCCCCGAAGTGTCCCCACCACCCCAGGGGGTCTCCCCCGCACCAGACCCCATCCAGCGTGCCCAGGGTCAGGCTGGGATGCCACCGGGCCAGCCGAGGCGCTGACCCCAGCGAGACCCTGCTCCTTGTGTGCCCCCCGTCCCCCGGCTGCTGCTGCCCGGCTGCTTCGTTAGTAACAATTAAACCTCCAACGAGCCATTAAAAGCATAATCGATGTTCCCCCGGCTCCGCAGCCCAGCTAATGGGGCAGGGCCGGGGCAAAGCAGCCGCGCTGCGGCGGGGACATAATGAACTAAGGGCAGTGGAAGTAATGGGGTTTGATCCGAGGGAAGGGACGCGCTCAATGGGGCTGCACGTTTCACATGACATCAGTGCCGAGGCTGGCGCCAGCGCGGGGCTCCCCCCGGCTCCCCAGCGCCAACAAAAGCCGTGAGCGCGGCGGCTCAGCGGCCCCCACCCGGCCAAGGGGGCACTGATGGGGCTGAGGCTGCTCCTGCCCCACTTCCCCCACTGGCCACTGCCACCCAAAAGCGTCTCCCTGGCTTGGGATGCAGTGGGCGTGCAGTGGGGCAAGGGCAGCATGGCACCCACGGGGGGACCCTAATGGGGGGGGTGACCTTCCCTCCCGAGGGCATTTAATGCAGAAACAGGCAAGAGTTGTGGTCTAAACCGATGCCATTTCACTGCAGGACAGAGCCCAGAGCCCCCATCCTCCCCTCCTTACTGATGCTTTCCCCACTTGAGATCCAGTTTGGGGAAAACCCAAGCAAAAAGGCATTTTTCACCCCCCTCAGAGATCCCAATCCCATCTGAAATCACTGACTGCCCCCTCCCGCACCAGAGCTCGTACTGGGAGGACTGGGGCATTCTCCCAGGCCCTCGTGACAGAGCAGGAGCCCTCCCACTCCCACCCTCTCTAATCCCCTCCTGCAGGATTTGCCCCTTAATCTGCTTATTTCTCTCTATTTCTTCCAGACCTGGATGAAGCCAACCCTGCTCCAGTACTGAGCTGTGGGCTCTGGGCACCATGCCCCTGCGCACATGGGGCTGGCACTGCCCAGGGACATGGCTGAGGGTGCTGCAGGACCTGCAGCCCTGACATGGTCGAGCAGTGACCGTCGGCTGCAGAGGGGATGAGGCAGCAAACTGAGCACCCAGAGCTCCATAGGGCTGCTCACAGGTCCCCCAGCTGCAGGTCCTGGCACCCATGGGTGGAATGAGACAAGTGGACATGAGGAAGACACAGGGTATTCCCTCAACCTATGGAGCCAGGCTGAGAGCTGGCCTGGGGCAGCCTGGAGAAGAGAAGGCTCCTTAAGGAGAGACCTTAGAGCAGCTCCAGTGCCTAAAGGAAACCTGGAGAGGGGCTTTGGACAAGGGCCTGTAGGGACAGGCCAAGGGGAATGGCTTTAACCTGCCAGAGGGGAGACAGAGATAACTCTTAGGCAGAAGCTCTTCCCTGTGAGGGTGCTGAGGCGCTGGCACAGGGTGCCCAGAGAAGCTGTGGCTGCCCCATCCCTGGCAGTGTTCAAGGCCAGGTTGGACACAGGGGCCTGGAGCAAGCTGCTCCAGTGGAAGGGGTCGCTGCCCGTGGCAGGGGTTGGGGCTGGAGGAGCTTTAAGGTCCCTTCCAACCCAAACCATTCCATAATACAACTCCTCCATGGGCACCGTAACCCCAGAAGGTCCAGAGCTGGGGTGCAACATGGCAGTCAATGTCCTGCGGGAGCCACCCCATTCCTGATGGGAACAAGTGGTGCCCCACAGGTTCCAGTCTGGGGACCCTCTCTCGGGGCCCACCTGCACGGAGGCTGCTCCTCTCCACCTGGACGCACACCCACTGGGAGAAGGTGAAGGCATTCCCACGGTTCACACGGCAGATGAACCACTCAGAACGGCCCCGCAGTGCAGCCGTGTCCATCACCAGTTCCGGGGCCGTGGCTCCAGGCACCTACAGGACAGGAGGTGACCAGGACTGGGGTCCCTCTGACCCATCCTGCACCATGGCCGGGGCAGGCGCTCACCTCCTGCCTCCCGCAGAACCACTGGTACGTGAGCCCCGGTGGGCCGGCGGCCCGGCAGCTCAGGGACACATGTGTCCCCTCTGCCACCACCTGCGACTCCGGCTGCTCCACGATGCAGATTGTATCCTGGACTGGGAGAGGAGAGAGCAGCCTGGGCTGGCTGAGACCCCCCCTGCACCAGCTTGTGAGGTCCTGTCCCATCCCAGCCCACCATAGCCTGTCCTCTTCCATCTCACCCCATCCAACTGCACCCTGTCCCATCCTACCCCTCAGTCCTGTCCCAGCCTCTTCATCTCTACCTGTCTCACCCAGTGCCACCCACCCCACCTTATCCTGTTCCATCCCATCCCACTCTGCTCTGCTCCACCCATCTTGTCACACTGTACCCTGTCTTATCCCATTCTGTTCTGCCCCTTCTCTTCCCACTCCATCCCACCCCATCCCTTCTTGTCCTGTCACAGTATGATCCCCGATCCCATCCTATCTCACCCTACTGCATCCATGCATCCTATCCCTTCTTCTCCCATCACGTCCCATTACTCCTCCCATCCCATCCCATCCCATCCCATCCCATCCCATCCCATCCCATCCCATCCCATCCCATCCCATCCCATCCCATCCTGTCTCAACCTACTGCACCCATCCCAGGCCACCCCGCCCTGGGCGCTGCTGTCCAGAGCAAGCCCACCAGCAGGAAGCACTCATCTCCCCCTGCTTTCCCCCTGCTGGTGCCCCCTCCAGGCCCCGTGGGGCCCCGGTGCCCGTCCGTACCGGCACTGCTGAGGACGTGGCAGGCCTGCATGTGCCCCATCCTCCCCAGGCAGCCCAGCAGGTCCTGCAGGGTGCAGTTGCGCTCAGCCAGGAGCTGCAGGAGGCTCTGTGCGGGGCTGCCATGGGGCTCCAGCACCTTCAGCGAGCACATCTCCAGCTCCTCCTCGCTGCAAGGTACCTGCAGCGCTCAGCACCACAGCCCAGCTCCCCCGCCCAGGCTGCGGCCACCATGGGGCCGGTGGGGGCCTGGCTCAGCCCACGGTGCTGCCGCCTGGGGACATCCCCTCTGCCCCTACCTGCACCTGACGCCGCCACCTCAGCCAACCTGCGCCAGCCGCAGCCAGTGATGTCCAGGAGCTGGCAGAGCCGGGCCAGCACCTCCCCACCCAGCGAGCTGATGGGCGAGCTCCAGTCCCCCATCGCACCCAGCCCCTGCGGAGGGACCACAGTGACCACTGGTGATGGCGGAGAATGAGTGCCTGTGCCCCTCCAGACACCACCACAGTGCGTGTGGGTCGGGAGGGAGAGCACCGGCACAGGCGGGTACCCAGTCACCCGCCTGCAGGAGCCTCTCCGGGGAGGAGCTGGGATCTGGAGCCAGGAACTGGAGAGAGAGGAGCTCCCCTGGGACCAGCCCTGACCCTGCAGGGGACAGAGAACAGGGGCCACCACAGAGGGCAGCGGCAGGGACCCCGTGAGGTATCAGCAGCCCCTCAGCACCACCAGGCCCCTGGGGGGGGGCTCCAGAGCCAGCCTGAGCCCTGCTGGGCCACCACGAGGAGCATGGGAGGTTAGGGGAGGGTACAGGGGGGTGGTGGGAAGCACCTCGGGTCCCCTTAACCCTTGCAAAGGCTTTGGCAGTGAGGGGAGCGTGGCACAAAGCAGGGGCAGCGCCCAGGGACCAGCGCCCTCCTCCTCCTCCCCCCAACCCATGCAGAACAAGGCACCCACAGGGGCTGGGTGCCACCAGGGGCTCCCAGGCAGAGACCAGGCCTCGGTGTCCCCAACACTGCCCCGCGGGTGGCAGTGGGACAGGGCAGGGCACGGCACTCACCGCTGGACACAGCCCCAGCCCCAGCAGCTCCCAGCGCTGAGCCCACACAGAGGAAACGAGGGTTCAACCCCTCCAGCCCCCCCGCGCTGCGGCAGCAGCACTTCTGCTTCCTCCTGTGCCCCGGGAGCACGACGCAGCCCCAGCACCGGCTCAGCCCTTCCCACAGCAGCACCAGGGTTGAGGGAACCTCTGGAGATCACCCAGTGCAAGCCCTGGCAGGGCAGGGCCCCCCAAGCAGCTCACACAGGAATTCTGGCCATGGCTCCTCATCCCGTCGCTGGGCACACCACTGAGAAGAGTCAGGCCCCCTTCACCTGGCACCCACCTTTGAGCTATTGATCTGCACTGATGAGATCCCCTCCCAGCCTGCTCTTCTCTGACCAACGAGGCCCAGCTGCCGCAATCTCTCCTCATGTGAGATGCTCCAGACCCCTGAGCATCCCTGTGGCCTCTGCTGGATCCTCTCCAGCTCCTTGTCTCTCATCCCAGGGAGCACAGCCCTGGACACAGTTCTCCAGATGTGCCCTCACCAGGGTTAGTAGAGGAGGAATCGCCTCCCTTGACCTGCTGCCACACTCCTCCCAGGGCACCCCAGGATACTCTTGTCCCTCCTGGCCATAAGCTCACGACTGGCTCATGGTCAACTTATCACCCACCAGCACTCCCAGGTCCTTCTCAGCTGAACTGCTCTCTAGTAGCTGGGAGGACCTTGAAGGTGGCTGCTTTGTCCCCACAGCCCAACTTGAGGCCAGGCAGGAGCTGCTGGGCAGCGAGTCTAGGTCAGAGACAACCCAAGGTGACACCGTGCTACCAGCAAAGCCAGTCCCCACCCCAAACCCACCCCATACGCCAGCGCAGGATCCTTCCAGAGCAGGACCCTTTTACCAGCAAAAAACCCAGCTTCTGTTTCACCAAATACACCAAAAATGCGTGGCTTGTGTTGCCTCAGCCCCTCACAGCTCCCAGCATGAGGCGGGACCTGCGCTGAGCTTGCAGGTGACCTGGACTGGCCACTGCCCCATCACAGGCACCAGTCTCACCAGAGGTTTATTACTCATTTACAGCAAGAAGAGCAGCCCAAGAACAGAAGCTGGGCTCAGGGCAGCCCTGGGCACCTACAACTTCTTGCCCTTCTTCAGCTTGTTGTGCTGCCACGTGTTGTACCTCCGCAGGCGCCTCCAGTACTCGATGGAGTTGGGATCCAGCTCCTCCAGCTTCTTGGGAGGCCCGAGGTGGATCTTAAAGAGCCTGTGAGCAAACACAGAGGATGAGGCTAAAGAAGGGAGGGCAAATGGACAGGCAGGGGACGGAGCGACCGAAGTGTGTGACTGGGACACGTGGATCCACACCCTCCACAGGCACAGTGCCCCCGGCTCCAGCCCTCAGCAGGGCCTCTGGGCTCTGGAGCAGCAGCTTTCCTTCTCCCAGAGCAGCTCCGTGCCCGTCACGCCTGTCTGTGCCTCTGGGATGCACCTCCGTAAGGACACAGCAAGGGGCGCAGGCAGCACCTACCAGTCCGGGTACTCAGAGTCGGGCTTCAGGGCCACCTCGGGGCCATCCTTGAAGTAATTGACGCCCATGGCGTAGGCGCTGAGCATGGCGGGGTCAGTGCACACCTCCGGCGGCTTCAGCCCCTCCTTCGGCACGCTCTTGCCCTTCACCTTCACAGCTGCGGGACAAGGGCAGGGTCAGAGCGGGGAGAGCGGGAGCGGGAGCAGGAGCAGGAGCTCAGTCTGGGCAAGGGACGGGGCGAGAGCCGGGCCCCGGCGGGGGCAGCAGCACCGGGGCAGGAAGGAGAGACCGGGGACGGGAGGCACAGGGCAGAGGAGAGAGCTGGGGCCGGGGAAGGGCCGGGGAAGGGCCGGGGAAGGGCCGGCCGGGGCCGGGGCCGGGGCTCACCCGGTTTCTTGGCGTAGCCACGGGCCGGGCCGGGGAACGCCGCCCGCAGCAGCAGCGCCCGGGCCGCCATCTTGGGGCGCGCGCGGCCCCCGGAACAGCGATAGGCTGAGCCCGTGGAAGGGGCGGGGCCCACCGGGAGGGGTGGGGCAGCGCATGCGCAGCGAGCCCGGCAGCGAGGTCCGGCCGTGCCCCGCCCCGCCCCGCCCCGCGCCATGGACCCCGCCGGTTCCCCGCGGGCTGCCGGGAGCCCCGCGGCGGCGCCGGAGCCGGAGCCGCCGGCCATGGACGCGGAGGAGGAGCCCGCAGCGCGGCCCAGCGGCCTGGAGCGGAGCGCGGGGAGCGGGCGGCCGGAGCTGCCGCCCTTCGCCTCCCCGCCCCCTGGCTGCGGCTCCAGGCAGGACCTGCCCGGCCCCGGGAGCCGGCGGGGACCCGTCCCGGGCCCTCCCGCGGTCCCTGGGAGCGGACGCGGCCTGGGCGGGGCCATGGACGAGGAGGGAGCGAGCGCGGGGCCGCGGGGCCCCGGGAGCTGGGAACCGGGTGCTGGGAGCGCCCTCGCGGCCCCTGGCAGCAGCGACCCTGCGGGCATGGAGCTGGACGAGGCTGCGGAGGACGAAGCCCCGGAGCTGCGAGCCCTGCTGGGGCAGCTCGAGAGCCTCGACCCCAGCCTCTGCGACCCCCCTTGCTCCGAGCAGGGCCCGGGCGCTGGCACCGCTTCTCCGGCGGGGAGCCGGGCCCGGCGGTGCCGGGGCCGGTGCCTGCCGTGCCCGCTGCACGTGGCCATGGGCCGGGGCCTGGACACCCGGCGCTGCTGCGCCCAGCACTCGGCCTGCTCCCGGCCCTGCCACGGGCTGCTGTTCGCCGAGGCCGAGCGGGAGGACTTGCTGAGCCTCCTGTGCCACGAGGGGGGCCTGCCCGAGCCCGGCGCCGGGACCCCCTTGGCTTGCTCCAGTGTCCTGTGTGGGGCCAGCCTGGAAGCGCTGCGGGCTCAGGAGGAGCCGGCCGCTGCGGGGAGCCCGGAGGAAGGAGCCTGTGGCAGCGGGCGCTGTGCAGAGGAGCTGAGCGAGCTCGGCTCCAGCAGTGAGAGCCCCCGGGACTGCTCCCCAGAGCCAGCCTGGGTCTCCTTGTCACCCGCCCCGGAGAAGGAGCAGGCGCCGCCGGGCGCTGTCACCGTGAGTGCCCCGGGGCTCTGGTGGGGGCGGAGGGGAGCCAGGGGTGGCTTCTCCTCAGGTGCCCGGATCTGACCCTCGGGACTGGCTTTGGCTGCCTGAGCGCAGGGGGTGCTCGCACGGCTGAGCCCCGGGATCCCGGCCGCAGCCTCACCTGCTCTCCTGTTGCTTTGCAGAGCAGGGAACCTCCATCCTCCCACCCGGCCTTCAAAGAGGGTGAGTCCTGACCCACCACCTCCTCCTCAGAACCGGGCTAAAGGATATAGGAGGGAGCACCCAGCTCTGCACCCACAGAGGATGGGAACGTGGCCTCAGACTCCAGGGAGCTCTTTCAGTCCCTCACTGAGCAAATGGGGGTGCTCCAGGGATTGGGGAGGGGGCAGTGGGTGGGTTTCAGGCTCGGGAAGGGAGAAAGAAGAATTCCAGAAGGAAGCAGCCCTGGGGCAGAGTTGGTTTAACCGGTGGTGCCAGGGGCTGTCTGCCAGGTGCCATGTGTAGGAACACAGTTAACGGGCAGCAGGACTTGGTACCTCTGGGGTGGGGGGGAGCAGCCCCTGCTTAGTCCCTCCGGATACCTCAGTTCCAGGCCCCTGTGAGCCGGAGGATCTGCTGGATGGTGTGATTTTTGGAGCCAAGTACCTGGGCTCCACGCAACTGATCTCTGAGCGGAATCCCCCGACCAGTGTCCGCATGGCACAGGCCCAGGAGGCAGTGGACCGGATCAAGGTGCACGAAGGGAAGGGACACAACTGTCATTAAGCCTGGTGCCCCATGGGTGTGGGGCACCGCTGCGGACCTGCACAGGGACCTCCTGGCTGTGGGGCAGGCCCCCCCCGGCAGCAGCAGCAGTGACCCGGGTGCTTTGTCCTCCAGGCCCCGGAGGGGGAGTCGCAGCCCATGACAGAGGTGGAGTTGTTTGTCTCCACGCAGAGGATCAAGGTGCTCACCGCTGACACACAGGTGAGCAGGGAGCATCCACATGGATGTGGGGCTCTCCATGGTCAGCTCACACAGACAGGAGGTGTCCCTCAGCTCTCTGTGTGCTCACATGAAGCTTCTTGTGTAAACTGCATCTCCTGGGAGCCACTGGGTTCCCAGCTTGAGCGGGGCGAGCCCCTGATGAAGGAGCTGTTTGTCCCTTGAGGCATAGAGCTGGTTTCTGCCCCTTACAGGAGGCCATGATGGATCACTCCCTGCAGACCATCTCCTACATCGCCGACATCGGCTCCCTCGTGGTGCTCATGGCACGGCGGAAGCTGCCACGGCAGGCGCCGGGTGCGGGGGAGAAGCGGCTCTACACCATGATCTGCCACGTCTTCCACTCAGCCAACGTGAGGAGGGAGAGGCACTTGGGAGGGTTACACCGGGAGCCTGGGCCTCATCCTGCTCTAATGTGACCAAGCGCTCTGGGTCTCCATGCTGGGGGCTTGCAGTGGGCACAGGGAGGGGGAAGGAGCCCACCTGAGCACCTCAGGTGCTGAGGCGCTGGCACAGGGTGCTCAGAGAAGCTGTGGCTGCCCCATCCCTGGCAGTGCTCAAGGCCAGGTTGGACACAGGGGCTTGGAGCAAGCTGCTCCAGTGGAAGGGGTCCCTGCCTGTGGCAGGGGTTGGGGTGCAGGAGCTTTAAGGTCCTTTCCAATCCAAACCAGGCTGGGATTCTATGATCTATGACATGGAAGAGTCCAGTGAGAAAACTGGCATCACGCTGGGGCCCACGCCTTCAGGTGTGGAAGGATTGAGGATGCCTTGGAGTTCTCAGCCACAGTGTTGGCCACTGCAGGGTGCTGGCAGCTGCTGGCCAAGAGCTATGGGGACAAACAACTCCTTTCTCTTTCCCTAGGCCCAGGTCATTGCTCAGGCCATTGGGCAGGCATTCGGAGTCGCCTACCAGCGCTTCCTGGAGGCCAACAGCATCGACCCGAGCGAGCTGAGCCCTCGCCAGTACAGCCATACCCTGGAAGAGCAGGAGCAATACAATGCAGAGCTGAGCCACTTCTCCCAGCAGGAGAACTGCAAGGACGTAAGAGCTGCTTTGGAGGGGTGGAACAGTGTGGGTTACCCTGTGTCACCCCCTCCGTGGCTCCCCAGGACACCCGTGCTGGCACATGCACCCTGTGACTGGTGGTCATAATCCATGCGTGCCACCCCTCTGCAGGTCTGCATCCGGAAGCAGAAGGGGGAAATTCTAGGCATTGCCATCGTGGAGTCGGGATGGGGCTCCATCCTGCCCACGGTGGTCATCGCCAACCTGATGCATGGGGGCCCTGCAGAGAGGTCGGGTGAGCTGAGCATCGGGGACCGCCTCATGTGCATCAACGGGATGAGCCTGGTGGGGCTGCCCCTCGCCACATGCCAGAGCATCATCCGGGTGAGCCTCCTCCAACCCAGCAGGACCAGTGCTGGCAGGGATGAGCGGCAGCCCCACTGCTTCTGAATGTGCCCGAGAGTGTCTGTAACACCCAGGGTGTACCCCCCGATGCTCTGGCTGGGGGGTGGGTAGGTGAGAGGAGGCTGTGGGGCAGAGCAGGAAGGAGCGTGGGACCCATTCTCATCCTAGTTCCTGCTCTTGAGTGCTTGGGAGGAAAGGATGTGACAAGGCAGGGGCAAAGCTGGGGACAAAACTTGCTGTGTCAGCGTGCAAGTGCCTGAGGAGGGTGGGTGAGGAGGCAGGTTCCTGAGCTGGAGGGAACAGGGAGTCCAGAGAGGCCATGGAGGTGCTGTGAGGGCTGAAGCAGCTCTGCTCTGGAGCCAGGCTGAGAGAGCTGGCCTGGGTCAGCCTGGAGAAGAGAAGGCTCCTGAAGGGGAGACCTGAGAGCAGCTCCAGTGCCTGAAGGGGCTGCAGGAAAGCTGGAGAGGGGCTTGGGACAAGGGCCTGTAGGGACAGGCCAAGGGGAATGGCTTTAACCTGCCTGAGGGGAGACTGAGATGAGCTCTTAGGCAGAAGCTCTCCCCTGTGAGGGTGCTGAGGCGCTGGCACAGGGTGCCCAGAGAAGCTGTGGCTGCCCCATCCCTGGCAGTGCTCAAGGCCAGGTTGGACACAGGGGCTTGGAGGAAGCTGCCCTAGTGGAAGGTGTCCCTGCCCATGGCAGGGGTTGGAGCTGGATGATGTTAAGGACCCTTCCAACCCAAACCAGTCTGGGATTCTGTGAACCTGTTACATCTTCTACCTCTCAGGCGGGAAGGAGCTTAGGGCAAGAACAGTGTGGCCTCAGGGCAGAGTGAGACATCTTGGACTGGATTTACAAATTCTCCCTGAATCTGAGCATGGCAGATCCCTGTGTGTGCCTCCGTTTCCCCACTGAACACAGGTTGCTGATCCTTAGCACCATGGCTGCGTCACCCCTCAGCACAGCTGCCAGTGTCCGACAAAGCCATGTCCCATCTTTCAGGAGCTGAAGCACCAGACAGAGGTGACACTGAACATTGTGCACTGTCCCCCTGTCACCACGGCTGTCATCCGGCGCCCTGACTCCAAGTACCAGCTGGGCTTCTGTGTTGAGAACGGTGTGGTGAGTTCTTGGAGTGTGCCAAGGGCTCCAGTCACTCTTCTGCAGGAGCCACGCGGTTCTGGCTGTGTCCACACTGTTCCGATGCTCCTCAGGCTTCCACAGGGAAAGAACCATTGCTTGTGCTACAGGAAAAGGCTTCTCAGAGCTCTCCTCTGCAGCACCGGGGGTTGGATCTGTCACCCTGGTGCTCCTTTGCTGTTTGCTTTCAGGGTGGTGCTTGCTTTCTGGCTTTCGTGGCACGTCCTTAGGGACGTTGTTGCTCTTGCCCATGTTCCAGCTGCTCCCTGCTCTCGAGGCTGTGTTGGAAAAGCAGAGAGGAGCATTTCCAGGGCCAGTGGGAGCTGATAGGGAAGTGGAGGGTGTGGAATCGCAGCAGCCCACTAGCTGCTGCCCCAGGAAGGAGCTCTGACTGCAGCCCAGATGGGAGCACAAGGGTTTGATGGGCTCTGATGGGGGGAGCTGAGGGGAGCCAGGGGAGCAGAAGTCTGTGTGCTGCAGCTCAGCACATGGCCCCAGTGGCAGTGATGCAGAGGGACATCTCAGCCCTTGCTGTGTGCTGAAGGAGAAACACCCAAGTGCAGAGCTCTTACTGGGAGCCTGCCCAGATGCAGGGGTTTGGGAGCCGTTGTTCCTGTCCCTGGGCTGTGGGCACAGCTCTGATCCTCTTTCCCTGCCCAGATCTGCAGCCTGATGCGCGGGGGCATTGCAGAGAGAGGCGGCATCCGCGTGGGGCACCGCATCATCGAGATCAACGGACAGAGCGTGGTGGCAACACCACACGAGAGGATCATCCAGATCCTCACGCAGGCTGTCAGCGAGGTGAACTGGGGCTGGGGCTGCCCACGGAGCTGGTTTGGCAGCAGCACCCTGCAGCCTGGGCTTTGGCATCCCTAGCTGATGTGTGTGTTTCTGCCCAGGTCCACATCAAGACGATGCCAGCCTCCACGTACCGCCTGCTGACAGGGCAGGAGCAGCCCCTCTTCCTCTGAGCACCAGCCTGGCTGCTGCTGCACGTGCCTGGGGCTGCATGGACTGGACAAGCTCTGCTTCCTGCCCCAGCACCCTCAGCAGAGCCTCAGGTCCCCGGCAGAGTCTAATCCTGCACCTCCTCAGCTGTACTCAGGACACAGGGAGGTTCTGGGGGCCTGAGCAGTGTCAGTGCCGGTGGTGCCACAGTTTGGGCACCTCCTCCCCACCTCACAGTGCCTGTTCTGGCCATTCACGGGGTCCCTCACCTTGGCCTGGTGCCGGCAGGAGAGGGGACGCCACATGAAAGGTGTCACCCATGTGCTCACTGCAGATAGTACTTCTACACTCACCGATGGTGCCTTTTGCCATGTGGGGCTGGTGCTAGAAGCGCAACTGCAGGGCTCACCCACTTGTGGGTGCACACTGGCACCCCAAGGAAGACCCAGCAGCACCCTTGGCATCCACTCCTTCCTGGTTTTGCCAAGAGCCTGGGGGGTACAGTCAGTTGCACTGAGCTGGGAAACTACCTCTGCCTTTGCCTGGTGGTGCCTGCAGCTGCTCTGAACTCGTGTCTGGGTTTCAGCTCTCGGTGTGAAGAAGGGGAACACAGGACACAGCACTGCCTAGGCCCACATCCTGCTGGGAGCCCGGGATCATGAGCCCAATGATCAGCCCTGGTGCTGTGTTTTCACCCCACGGCTGAGGTGGTGCTGACCTGGCTGTGCCCAGGTTGGTGTTAAAATAAACGTTGTAGGGAAGATGGGAGGCTGTGTTTTGGGAGCAGGGGAGGCTCTAGTGTTAGATGTTGGAAGTCCCACCATGGCCACCCTGCTCCATGGATTTCCATTGTGTGCTGCTACCCAGCACACACATCAACAGCCCATCCTGGTTAAAACATCCCTTTTATTCCAGCAGTAGAGGCCAAAACAGGGAAGAAGGCACTTGGTACTGGGAACTGCAGGGCACTGTGTGGCGCTGCCTGCATGATACATGGGGAGTGGCAGGGCTACACGTCTGTAGCTGGACCCCACTCATAGCCTTCATCCTCATCTGAGTCATCTCTGGCCTGTGTGAACCTCTTCCTCACAGCAGCATGCTCGTATTCCCTGTGGGATGAGAAGCTGTGGTGATGCCTCTGCCACTGGTGGGGACAGGGCAGGCACAGCTGGCACCTTGGGCTCTTCAGGCCCTTCCCCAGCCCTGAGGCTGCTGCTTGAACCTCCCCTCACAGGCTGGCATTGGTGTGCAGAGTACCTGATGTTGCTGTAGTGCTGCTGCTCCTCTGTTATCTGTGAAAGACCAGAGTGTACAGGTCAGAGGTAAGGGCAGGATTTGTGCCCTGACCTGGGTCTGGGCTATGTTCCCCCATGGAAAACCAGAGCCGGGCATGGATGTGCAGCTGGAGCTTGCAGCAGCTCGATGTGACAAAGTGCCTGTGCCACGGGATAGGAATGAGCCCTGGTAGTCCCAGAAGCTCCCTGTAGCAGTGTGGGGGCACTCACCTGATCCCTCAGGCCATGGCCTGGGGAAGCCCGTGCTGGCTCAGAGGAGCGTGACAGCCCCTCCTGGCTGTAGGCATCCTCGGCCTCGCCGTCGGTGCAGGCATCAGCCTCCCCATCCGTGTCCTCGTAGTCACTGTTGGCGCGACTGTCACAGGTCAGGTAGCCCGAGTGTGCTGCCCTTGATGATGAGTTCAGCAGGTCCAGACTGTCCTCCAGTGCCACATCCAGCTGCGGGGGGGGATGACAGAAACTTGGGACCCCATTGCAAGCAGGACACGGGCGTGTGCCCTGTCACTGCCTGCTGGAGCTCCAGCCTCACCATGGGGATCATAGAATCCCAGCCTGGTTTGGATTGAAGGGACATTAAAGTTCATCCAGCTCCAACCCCTGCCACGGGCAGGGACACCTTTCACTAGAGCAGCTTGCTTAAAGTCCTGTCCAACCCTGGCTTTGAACACTGCCAGGGGCGGGGCAGCCACAGCTTCTCCTTGTACCTGTTCTGCTGCTGTCCAAACAGGCTGATTCTGCTGCATCCTGACAATGTCCTTGATGGCCTCGTACCAGGCGCTGCTGCTGAGGCTGACAGTGGCAGTGAAGAGGTGGCTGCAGTGCTTCTTCATCTTGCTGGCCTGGGCATAGAGCCGCCGGGAGCTCTTCCTAGAGTCAGGAGCCAGCCACTGGCGCATGGCCTTGATGCCCTGACGGCTCTCAGGCTCACAGAACACCACCACTGGGTAGTACTGCACGTAGTTGAGACGCTCCACAGCTGAGGGTGTTATGTCCAACAAAGCATGCTTGCCCTGGGGCAGGACATGGCCATCAGCCCCACTGGGGACAGGGACAGTGACGAGGGCCATGCACTCCCTCTGGGCCAACCCAGCTCTGAGGACATGGGGAAGGTCTCTCACCTTTTCTGCAATCTGCTGCACTGAGTCCATCTTGATAACCTTGGCTGATGCCCCGTCACGGGGCAGGCTGGCTGCAGGACATGGCAATGTGGTGTGAGAGGGGCTGGGGGGGATGTGGCATCTCCAGCAGCCCCAGGATGTGTCACAGAATCACAGAAATATGGAATGGTTTGTGTTGAAAGACCCTAAAGCTCCTCCAGTCCCAACCCCTGCCATGGGCAGGGACACCTTCCACTAGGGCAGCTTGCTCCAAGCCCCTGTGTCCAGCCTGGCCTTGAACACTGCCAGGGATGGGGCAGCCACAGCTTCTCTGGGCACCCTGTGCCAGCGCCTCAGCACCCTCACAGGGAAGAGCTTCTGCCCAAGAGCTCATCTCAGTCTCCCCTCAGGCAGGTTAAAGCCATTCCCCTTGGCCTGTCCCTACAGGTCCTGGTCCAAAGCCCCTCTCCAGGTTTCCTGCAGCCCCTTTAGGCACTGGAGCTGCTCTAAGGTCTCCCCTTAAGCAGCCTTCTCTTCTCAGGCTGACCCAGCCTAGCTCTCTCAGCCTGGCTCCATGGGAGAGGGGCATGTCCGGCATCTACCTGGGATCATGATGCATCAGGAGAGGGTGAATGACTCCAGGAAAGTGTTGGGGTGTCATGGAGAAGGGCAATGAGGCAGGATTAGGACAGAGCAACAGGTCAAGAGCTCCCAAATGCAGATCCCCTGGCACAAGGGGCACTCACGGGCAATCTCAAACAGCTCAGGCAGCTCCGTGCTCAGCTTCTGCATGGCAATATCTGTGATGGGACCCAGGATCACCACTGGCCGCTTGAAGCTGGCTGTGGGGAGAAGACAGACCTGCTCATGGAGCTGGGGTGAAGGCAAAGCTCACAGCACCCCAGCATTCAGCCCTGCTCATGGGCCTGGGACTCCCCATGGGGCAGCCCCAAGGTGAGCGCATTCCTGGTGCCCACCTTCCTTCAAGACCACTCTCTCATAGGGCGGGTAGTGGCCCTGCTTCGTGAGGGCAGACAGGTCCTCCCGGCTCTTCCGCAGCAGCTTCTTGGCTCCCCGCAGGCCCCGCAGCTTCCAGAACTCGGCCCGCGCTCCAGAGAGGCTGGCACTGGACGTGGCTTTCAGCATGGACTCCAGACTGGCAATCTGCTCAGCCCTGCAAGAGGAAAGGGATCAGAACCAGGCTCCAAGGAGTGGGGCAGGAGAAGCCAGTGTCCTGCTCGGTGGCATGGCTGGATGAGACTGTGGTAGCCTCTTCCCTCCAGGACCTTGGACAACCAGAGCATCACTGAGAAGGGATTTCACCAGCTCACACTTCCCACCAGCCCCTGCAAACCCACATCCCAGCCTCACTGGGGAGCCATCCCCTGGCTCTGCTCATGTTGGCTCCTGGCTCCATCCCTACCTCCTCTGGTTGGGGATGATGCCCTTGTCCTGCTCCTGCAGGTCCCTGCCCATGCGCACTGCCAGCCAGCTCCCCAGCCGGCCCCGGTACAGTGTGTCCAGCACGTGGAACACGTCCCCACGAACGAAGCTGAGCCCTGATGGAGTGTCCTTTTCAAAGTCAAAGTGTGTCCGGATGTAGAACGAGTCACCCACATTGGAAGAGATCACCTTCCTGTAAACTGGAGCCCAGGATGAAAGGGACCATCAGGGAAAGAGGTGGCTGAGGAGGAAGATGCTGGAGAAGAAAGTGCTGGAGAGGTTTGGGAAGGAGCTTGGCTGGAGCCTCTACCACACCCCTTGCTGCTAAGGAGCATGCTGGGGACACCTTTCAGGCATGCTGGGACAGGACCAGACCCCCCAGCACATCCTGGCCTCTCCAGGTTGAGCCATGGTGCCAGAAATCTCCCATGCTCCAGGATGATGAAGCACAAATGGGGCCAGGATGGCCTGGTCTGCTCTCATTAGCCCTCTGGGGGAGGAGAAGGAGGGGGGTGCAGGGAGGACAGACTACCCTGCAGGGGCAGAAAGGGCCATGGCAGCTCTGATGCTTGCTCAGAAGAGACAGAGGATGGGGAAGCAGAAGCCCAGGATAACTCCAGTCATCACTCACTGTCCTGCTTGTTCTGGGTCCATAGTGTGACGTCCTCACCCGGTGGCAGACTCATGAGATACTCTACAGCTTCCTCACGGGTCAGGTTCTGGAAACTGGTGCTGTTCACCTGCCATGGAAAAGCACTTAGACACAGCACTGCCAGCAGGAAGTAGGGCATGGGTACCAGCAGGGATCCCAGGGACAGCAGTGAGCAGGCAGGTGGGAGAAGAAATTCATCCCTACGACCAAAGTGTCTGCTACAACCCCCAGTAACACTGGGGAGAGTCTCTGGGCAGCTGAGTTAGCACCTGGACCCCAGTGGGTGTTACAGGGTGCTGTAGACCAGACCGTGGACAAGGGCCTGTAGGGACAGGCCAAGGGGGATGGCTTTAACCTGCCCCAGGGGAGACTGAGCTGAGCTCTTAGGCAGAAGCTCTTCCCTGTGAAGGTGCTGAGGCGCTGGCACAGGGTGCCCAGAGAAGCTGTGGCTGCCCCATCCCTGGCAGTGTCCAAGGCCAGGTTGGACACAGGGGCTTGGAGCAAGCTGCTCCAGTGGAAGGTGTCCCTGCCTGTGGCAGGGGCTGGAGCTGTAACAGCTCTAAGGTCCCTTCCAATCCAAACCAGTCTGGGATTCTATGACCCTCCCCTCAGGCAGTGCCCGCAGAGCCAACCTGATGGCTGTGGGGCACCAGCACTTCCCTGAAATAATGCCCAGCAGGAGAAACCCAAACCCTGTGGAAGTATCAGAGCAGGGAGGGCTGGGACCAGCCCACATGCAGCAGCATTCGGAGCCATTCCCAGCCCTGGGTACCTGCAGGATCTGGTCCCCTTCCTGGATGCCCTGGCTGGCAGCAGGGCTGCCATCCTGTACACCCGACACAAAGATGCCCACGTCGTTCCCCCCGGCCAACTGCAGCCCAACGCTCTTGGCCTTCACGAAGTGCACAGCCCTGCAGTCAGCAGTGTTCCTGTCCCAGGGAGCCATGGTCAGCCTGGCAGGGCCATGTCACCCACCCTGTGACCCCAGCCCTGCCCCAGAGCCACTCCCCATCTCCCACAGCCTTACCCATCCTTGCAGGCAGCACAGGAAGAGGGGCTGGTGTGGGGGCTCTGGCTAGCATCCCCCTCCACAGCTCCCAGCAGGTCTGCAGTGAAGGAGAAGGGGTGGGACAGAAGGTGAAGGGAGCTCAGAGCGTGGGACAAGGCACAGGGAGACCAGGCACAAGGGAGCCTGGAGGAGCCCATTGGAGCCTTTCTTTTCCCTGGCCTGGTCTGAGCTCACTCACCAGGGCCCGGAGCATTGCCAGCAGTTGTGTCGGCTGCAGGGTCCCTGTCCGATTGTCTCCTCTCCCTGGAAGCAGGATGTAGGCAGGTCAGTAGGTGCTGGGAGTCAGAGGCAGTGGCAGCAGAAACAGAGGAGCAAGTCGGGCACTGCCTGGCAGCCCCTTCAGCCAGGCAAAGAGCACAGGGAGGATGCCAGGGAAGAGGGGCTTGGGAGCACAGAATGGGGCTTACGGGGATGAATTCATAGTGGCAGCAGCTGGAGGCTGTGGGGAGGTCTCAGGGAGCGGAAGATGGGACAGTTCAGAGTTAATGTCAGAGATATCTGCAGCAACAGGAGAGAAGATGCATTAGTGACCATCCAGTCCCTGTGCTGGGTATGTGACCCATGGCCCCGTCACCGTGTCCCCTCACCATCCATATGGGAGCTGTCACTCTCACTATCTTCTATGTCAGGGATGTTGACCAGGAACTGCCGGTGGTCCCGGAGAATGAGCAGGGTCAGGGTCCCCTCCATCTGCTCGATGAGCTGCTGGGTGTCAGCCAGGGACATGTCCCCACTGGCCACTCCGTTGATCTGGAGGGGGCAGAGCAAGAGACCTCACTGGGGAAAGCTGCCCCAGGGAAGCCCCACTCAAATGGGATGCTCCAAGTGCTACCTTCCCAGTCCCAACTGGGTTTTTGGGATTATATCCCTCACATTTGCTCTGGAAGTCCCAGCAGCCACAGGAATGCCTGGCCCATGCGTGCAAAGGAAGCGACTCCCTCCGTTTCCTCCTCTCCAAATACTTTGAGCATTGTTACACCTCATACACACTGAACATTTGAGCTCCTGGGGCCCAGGAGACCATGTGCCATGGGACACAGGGGTGGATGCATCCCTGCAGTGATGTTACCCAGGGATGAGCCCCCCCAAAGAGGGGAAGATGAGACCCCCAGCATACACTGTGCACATCATGGCTCCCCCATACCTTCAGGATGAGGTCTCCCTCCTGCAAGGAGCTGCCCTTTGCCGCCAGCCCGTTCTCCACTATGTGCTTAATGAAGAGCTGACTTCCCAGCTTCAGGCCATACTCTGCACCGGAGAAAGCCCAGGACAGTGCAGAGCCCAGGCAGATGCAGGACCCCCTTGAGGTCCCACCCCATCACCATCCCCATAAGCCCACCCTGGCTCCTCTTGGGGCACCAGCAAGCCCCAGAGCTGAGCTCTGCAATCCCAGGCTGAGGCCAGATGGGTTTGGAGCACCCAGCATGGCACACACTGCCAGACCCTGGCACCAACCCTGCCATCACCTCCACCCAGTGGGATGCATGGCCACAAACTGAGTGACATGACCCAGAGACAAAGTGGGCAGGAGGGACCTCACCTTCATCCTGCTTCTGCTTCACCAGGAGTGACGTGATGGGTTTCATGGGCACGTCCTGGCGTGGCAGCCGCTTGAAGCCTGACACCAGGGCCAGTCCCTTGGTGGTCTCTTCATGGCCAAACCCGTTGGCAAAGTGGCGCTGGCTGTAGCCCCTCCGATCCGAGCCGCTGCTTCGCCGCCGGGACACCGGCTTGTGGTGGCGATGCTCATCCTGGTGGTGGCCAGAGCTCCTCTCGCTGGATGAGTCCCCATCGTAGCCCTGGCTGTGGTCCAGGTCATCCTGGGAGCAGTGCAGGGCTGGACCTGCGCTGGGTAACCCACAATCCTCGTCCGAGTCGCAGCGCCGGGGCACCCTGGAGGAGCCAGGGCTGCTCTTTCTCACAGGCAGGTGGATTTTCTTTGGTCTTTTCAGTGTCTGCAGGTGGAAAGGGAGAAGAAGAGGATGGTGGGTGCAGCCATCTCTGCCAGGAGACAGGGGACAAAGGGAAATGGGTTTAAACTTAAACAGGGGATGTTCAGGTGAGACATAAGGCAGAAAAGTTCTTTACTGTGAGGGTGCTGAGGCGCTGGCACAGGGTGCCCAGAGAAGCTGTGGCTGCCCCATCCCTGGCAGTGTTCAAGGCCAGGTTGGACACAGGGGCTTGGAACACACTGCTCTAGTGAAAAGTGTCCCTGCCTGTGCCAGAGGTTGGAGCTAGATGGGCTTAGGGTCCTTTCCAACCCAAACAATTCTATGGTTCTGTTTCTACAGCAATTCCAAGCCCCGAATGAGAGCCCTGGGGCATGGGGGACAGGTCCAGTGTGGTCCTCTGCACAATGCCAGCCTCACCAGGGCACACTCACAATGTTGGCAATCTTGCCACAGGTTTTAAGTGTCTGGACAGCAAAGGAGGACAAGACGTTCTCCATGGACAGGCCGTTCACCATCACGATGTGATCCTTCCTCCTGGCAGGGAAACACAACCATGGGTCACTGCCCTCCCTGTCCCTGCTGGCAATGGGCACCCTCCACATCCCCACATCCCCACACACTCACTGAAGCCTTCCCACCGCTGGTCCCTTGGGCACCACATCTGAAACAACCACCGCTGTGTCCCCAGTCACCCTGTCGGGACGGTCCCGACCTCCAGAGACAGCAAAGCCAAAGCCCCGTTGAGGGTCCTAATGGAGACAAGGCAGAGGGGGGTCAGGCATAGACAGCCCCCACCTCCCATGGCTACCCCAGGCTGTGGTCACCTTGCTCAGCGTCACCGTGTGCTGCTCCCAGATCACCATCTCCTCCATGGTGGCCACGCACCAGCGCAAGCAGAGGAGTGCAGCCGGGCAGCACAGCCAGCCCTGCCCAGGGGCCAGGAACCAGCGCCGGCTCCTCCTCAATCCCACTCGGAGCTGAAACAAAGAGCAGAAGCAAAGCTGAGTGTGAGGATGTCAGGGGCAGGCTCCCTGGACACCCGCCATGGCACCAGGACTTGCAACCACGTTGCAGCCTGGCCAGGCCCATGTGGGAGCAGGTCCTGACACCCAGAGCTCCCAAATCACCCCTCCAGGGGGATCCATCTCTGTCCCCTTGGACATGTGGATGGCTTTTATGCAGGGCAGGTGGGTCATACAGAGTCATGGAATGGTTTGGGTTGGAAGGGACCTTAAAGCTCCTCCAGTTCCACCCCCTGCCACAGGCAGGGACACCTTCCACAAGAGCAGCTTGCTCCAAGCCCCGTCCAACTTGGCCTTGAACACTGCCAGGGATGGGGCAGCCACAGCTTCTCTGGGCACCCTGTGCCAGTGTTGACCCTCAGGAACCATCTCCATGACTGGGACCTTGTGGTCCTGCTCCTCTCCAGGGGGAGAGCCCAGGGCACTGCTCTGGACAGCCACGATGGCTCCCCCACTGCGCCTCAGCCACCCTCCAGCCTCCACACTGGTGCCATGTGAAGCTGGAAAACTTCACAGCTCCCTTGGGGCAGCTCCGGTGGGACCAGGGGCCATCAGAGATGCTGCCACCCTGTGGGCAGTGCCTTCGGAACGCTGAGCAGGGATCCCATGGGAAAACTGCAGAGGTTTTTTGCCTCTCCATGCCCAGCCCCTCACTGGAGCTGCACCACAGCACCAGGCTGCACCCCCAGAATGAGGCCCAGGTCCTAGTAGCCCCAGGAGGGACAGTGTAATCATTCACCCGAGGCTCAGCAATGGTCCCAGTGGCGAGGCTGTGAGCAGAGGGCAAAGTCCAGGCTTCCCCTCTGCGTCATGAGCCACCGAAACCAGCCCCAGTGCCTGCCTGGCACCCGGTGGTGTGTGACACGTGGGGACACACGTGCCCAGAGCGTGGCTGGGGCTGAGCAGGACCCCAGTAAGACACAGGAGCCCCAGCATGGTGGTGGGGTGGTTTCCGGCTGGATCAGTGACCTGAACTGCCAGGACCTGGATCAGGCATGTCACCAGTGCTGGCTGGCTGGTGTTTACGGGCTCTGGTGAGCCACAGGTCCCAGGGACCCGATCACAGGGCACCCAGAGCATCCCCCTCCCTGGGGTCACGTCTCACCCACAGTGCCAGAGCCAAGCCCGTTTCCACCAACAGCCTCTCGCTGTCCCCACTGTTGCCCTGTCACCAGGACACCATGAACCAGCCACACATCCCACTGCCACCCCCACAGGCAGCAGCAGTTTGGGGCAGGCGGAACAGCATAGGGATGGCAGCAGGTCCAGACTCACCAACCAGCACAGCCCACAGGGCCACCAGGCCCTGGACTTGTCCCCGGTGTCTCTGTGGGGACCTGGAGTAGGACATGCCCCAAGCCAAAGGCCAAGGCTGGCACCGGAGGAGCCGGCTTGGCCGGTTTGTGACAGAAACCAGCCCGCACCCTAAATGTCCCCGCCGGGAGAGGCAGTATCAGGGCAGAGCTGACCACAGCCCAGCCCAACACACCCAGCACTGGGAGCCTCGCACATACCGTGGCCAGTGTCTCGCAGGGCTTTTGATCTTAAAATCACAGAATCCCAGCCTGGTTTGGGTTGGAAGGGACCTAAAAGCTCCTCCAGTTCCAACCCCTGCCACAGGCAGGGACACCTTCTGCTAGGACACCCCTGCGTTCAACCTGGCCTTGAACACGGCCAGGGATGAGGCAGCCACAGCTTTTCTGGGCACCCTGTGCCACGCTGGGCACCCTGTGCCAGCTGACCCTTCCCCCTCACTGGGAAGATTTTCCTAATACCTCCCCTAAACCTCCTCTCTAGAAGTTCAAACACCAAATAAAGCTTGGGTTGTGCTGGGGCAGCTCGTCCCACTGCAAGCTCCCTGGTTCAGGGCTGTGCCCACCTCTGGCTGACAATGTGGGGACCCCCCTCTCAACATGGGTCCTCAACCTGGAACCCCAAAGCCTTCCCTGGATCAGCAGGGTCCCTGCTCTCAGCCAAACCCTCACCCCCTGGCAGGTCCCAGCTGCCCCCAGAAGCTGCTTTAACCCAACTCCAGCCATGTTGAGATGGGAGACCCTGCACAAGGGTCTCCGGGAGCTCTGACCCCACCGGAATCCATGCAGAGGATGGAGGCACCTCGGGGTGTGGAACTGTGGTAGCGGGGTCCCACGATCTCCCACCTCAGGGTATCCCCCTCTACTGGGCAGGACTCCAGGAAGCTCATTGGGTCCTGGAGCCATTCAGAGAGGGACCCGGAGCACAGCCGCTTCCCAGGGGACAGCAGAGCGCAGGGACAGGGTCAGATACTCACCAAGCCTTGGGTCTGAGCAGGAAGGAGCCAAGCTCCGGGGCTGGTGGCAGTGGAGTCACTCCAGGGTGCTTTGCGTAACCCTTTGTGAACCAGATGTTTCCTGCAAGCGGGAAGGAGGAGGATGAGGGTCGCGGGGAGGTGTCCCCCGCAGTGCTGGTGGCTCAACCACCTTCCCCGGACCCCCAGCACCTCCTCGGGAGCCCCGGGAGGGGAAGGGGCCGCGGCCAGAGGAGACGACGGGGCCGCGGCGGGGTGAGGAGGGGAAGGTGACTGTGCCGATGGGTGCTGTCCCCGCTGCCCCCCACCTGGGGACGCGCCCCGCGTCGCTTCTCTTCCTGCAGAGCCGCTTCCCTGCGGTGAAGGAGACGAGCTCCACGCCGCGGCTCTCACTCCAGGCCGCCGCCGCCGCCAACCGGCGCCGGTACCGGGTCCGCAATGAGAGGTGGCAGCCCCGCGGCGGGGTGTCGAGGGGGGACCAATCCCTCCGGAAGCCCCCGGCCACGAGCCGCCACCGCGGAACAGGAGCCATGGAGCCGCCACTGCTCACTCAGACTGGCCCCGGCCAGAGTCCCGCAGCACCGGCTGCGCGACACACGTTTGTCCCCCAGGGCCGGGGCACAGGGGTGTGAGGTGACCGGCCGGGAGAACCGGCGGGGCCGGCTCGGGCTACCCCGTACCCTCAGGGTTATCCGGTACCCCCGGGGCCGCCCCATAACCCCGGGGCAGCCCCATAACCCCGGGGCCGCCCCATAACCCCGGGGCTATCCCGTACCCCGGGACCTCCAGGTGGAGCCACGGCCCCGGACACGGCGGCCAAAGACGAACCCTTCGGAGAGGGCCCCGGTCCTCCGGGGGTACCGCGAGGGTAGCGGTGTCCCGAGCCAGGCCGGCCCCACCCCCGCTGCCATGGCAACCGACAGGTCCCGCCCCCCGCACATCTCTATGGTGCCTCCCTAGGCACAGACACCTTCCCTGCCCCGCGCCTCGCAGTCGGGCCCCGGAGCGGTCCCGCTCCCACAGCCCGCGGGTTATCGCGACAGACCCGCCCCCGCGTCGCGATTAACCCCGGCGGAAAAGGCTCGCTCTACTTCCGGTACCTCTTCCGCCCTGCAGCTCTGGGGCGTGTCTGTCCGCGGCACCTCCCGCGCCCTATGGTGCTGGCTGCTCCCAGCCTCCTCAGCGGCGGCGGCCGGGGCCGGGAGGAGCGCGGCGGAGGCGGCGGGCGCGGGCCGGGGCCTGCCCCGGGCCTGCCGAGCGCCCGCCATGGAGCCCGATGTGTCCGAGGAGGAGGAGGGCTCGTCAGTGGAGGGCGCCGGTGCCGCCCCGGAGGCCGGCGCGGGGGCCCTGGACGCGGCAGGAGGTAACGCGCTGCGAGCACCGGGCGGCAGCACCGCCCCCGGCCGGTTCCCCCGCGAGCCGCCGTTCACCCGATCCCGGCGGAGCCCCCCGCGGCACGGCTTCCCCTCGGGCTCGGAGTGGTTCAGCCCAGCTGCACCCCCCGCGGGGGGCTAAGTGGTACCTCCCGGCAGTGCTCCGCGTTGTGCGTTGGATCCCATGGGGGGGCTCCGAGTGGTTCAGTCCAACCGCCCCCACCCGCAGTGTGCCACCCCTGGGGTACCGCGTGGTCCCGTCCAACTGCGGCAGCCCCCGTCCCCCCGGATCCTGAATGGTTTAGCCCCCCCCCCCGGAAAGCCTCTGCTTGAGGGGGGCTGCCTTGCATTGGGGGCTGCTGGGGCCCCCAGAAAACTATCTTCGAGAGGCAGGGAGCAAGCCCCAGGCTGACAGCACCATTGACAGCATTAACAGAGGATTCTGGGTTGCCCTTGGCGGGGTTGGACATGTGGGGCTGTCCAAGCAGTCCTGCCTCTGCTGCCTGATAATTTATAGCTCATTAACGACCTCTTAATTGCTGGTTTTTGAGGTGTGTGTGGCTGCAAAGCCCTGCCCGGCTCTTGGGTTGATTTTATGGGTCTGACAGGATGCCCCCGATCACCCGCCTGAGCCCCAAGTTCATTCTGAGCCTCCTATGCGGTGGATGGGTTTTGGCTGTGTTATGACAGCCCATCTTGTTCCCAGGCTTTAGATGAGGCTCATTAGCGCTAAACCCCCAGCAATGCCAGCGGGAGCTGTGATTGTGTCATGGGTGTCACACGCTGTTGGGAGGGCTGGATGTGAGGGGTAATTTTGTGTGAGGGGCTGTGGTTGAGGCATGTGGAAAGCTGTCCCTAGCACTTCTGCTGCAGTCCCTTGCTGTGAAAGGAAAGAGCTGTGCTCAGCTTGCCTTTGGACCTCTTTGTTGGGAGCATTCTCCCAGCACTGCTGTGGGCTTCCAGCCTGGGATGCTGAGGGCGCAGCTGAGAGAGCCTCTTGGCAATGAACAGTTATAATACTCTTCATCCTTCTGACTTCTCTGCCACCTTACCGTGTGCTGGGGAGGGGACAGGGTTGTTGCTCACGCCAAGACCATTGGGTTTAAGGAGGAGTGTTTGTTTTCCTTCTCTCTGCAAGTAACTCCGAACGTACAAGCCAGCAGCTGGCTTACCTGACGCTAATAGTAAAAAACACATGAATCAGAGCCAGACATCTCACTGCTGCTTTGATTCCCTGAGTCAAGTTGCTTACTCCTCACTTGGGCCACATCCAACCTGTGTCACTCGGCCTCGCTTTGCAAGCGGAGCTCCTGGGAGGGCTGAGGACAATGTGACAGCAGCTAGTGGGTATTGTGTGGAGGGGTTGGGCCTGGCTCTCGATGGCTCTGCTGCTCTTGGGTCAGGACTATGCCTGGTGGAGCTCATCACTCCTGACCCGTCCCTACACGTCCTTCGTGCTGCTCCCCACGGTGATCGTGCCATGGATGAAGGATGGAGGGTCACCAGCACAGCCAGAATCTGATCCCTGCCTTTGTGCTGCTGAGCAAGGGCGGCTGGTGCTGGGCTTTGGCTAAATGAATCTGGTGGGGGTAAGCCAGAGCATGGGTCAGGTCAGTGAAGACCTGCCCCAAGCACTCAGTAGGTATCAAGGGGAACTGCTTAGTAAAACTGGATGGAGAGGGCAGAAAGGCGTGGAAAGTTGACATGAGGCATGGAGAGGCTTCTGAAGGGAGCTTTTGAAAGTCTTTGAGGGAAAAAACCTCCTTTCGTGCCAGCAGCAGGGCTCATGCAGGAGCACACAGCCCCAGTTTGTCCCTTTCTGAGAACCCAGATCTGAGGTTCGTAAGTTTTCTCACCACCATGCTGGAAAAGGGTGTTTCAAAATGTAACGGGTATAAATAGCTTCTGTGCTCCTCCCTGGATCCCCACCCTCATCCCTTGGGAAGGGACTGCAGGGGCCATTCACCCATTCTGGTGTGAATAGCAGAGCTGTTAGCACAAGTAGAGGTGGGTGTGGAGGCTCTGTGTGCCTGCAGAGTGACAGGAGCACCGAGATCCTTCAGGAATGGTTGGGTGAGGAGAGGGCACATCATCATCATCCCTCTACCCAGGAGACAGAGCACCTGGAAACCTCCTTTTCTCCAAAGGCACTCAAGTTATTGGAGAGCTGTTGGCGCACATGGGTGGCAAAGCTGGTCTCCACCACTGCTTGCAAAGGTGGAAATCCTCAGCCTAATGGGGAAGGAAAATTGGTGTCTGATTTACTTCCAATTCTTGCATCTCCTGTTCCATGTGTTGCAGCCTTCCCATCATTTATGGCTTGGAGTCTGGGCAGAAGCCTCCAGCATGGTATTCAGGGTTGAATTCTCTGCTTTAGGAAGCTGAAATGACAAGTTGTCTCACTACAACCGGAGCTGGAGGTAGCAGAGTGGAGCTCTCCATGTTGTTGGATGCTGACAGCACCTATAAGTCCATCTGCACTGGGAGATCACCCAGCTCTTCCCTCTTTGCCATGATCACTTCGAGGTGACTTTTGAAGGGCTGCTGGCAGCATTGTTTTGTCTCAATGAGCAGGTTAGAGATAAGAGAAGAATTCCACCCCATTCCACCCAAGCAGCTCAATCCATAGCAAGGTGATGGAGAGGGAAATGGGAGAGAACTTATCAGCCTGAGGAAAAATCAAATGTAAACATCATCCCCAGCATGATGCTGGTTCACAGCTTTGCTGGCTGTCACATGCCTCCTGCCCATGAAATGGTGGTAGCAAGATGATTTCAGAGGGAGTCAGCTCAGCAAAAACAGACACAAAAACACCTTGTGCCTTGAACTTGTAAAGACCCTGTGGTTCCTTCACAGTCAATAAGTCACAGCTCAGCTGCAGGGAAGGAGGAAGGCAGCGAAAATAGAATTCAGGCTGCTCGGGCAAATTAATTGTCCTTTAAGATCTGAATCTGCAAATGGGAAAGCAAATGGGATTATGGGGCCTAGGGGCTGTGAAAGGCGGAGTTTGGATGGCAGAGAGATCCAGGCAGTGTCCTGAAGGATGCTGAGCCCATCTGTATCCGTGTCAGGCCAGGCTGGAGATCGAATCCCTGAGAACCCAGGATGAAGAATGATTAATCTCATTTTCATTAAGTAGCATTTGGCATTGACCTGTATATAACAGTCCGTTCCAGCAGCCCTGGATCTGCTGCTGGCAAAGCTGCCACTGTGTCCCACTTGGGAAGCTCGCTGGGCCTCTCCTGAAGGGCTCCTCGGGGAATGACCTGAGTGGATTTAGTATGAGCAGTGCATCATTTGGGAATGATTATTGAAGTGATTCACTGACATGACCATTATGGGCTCTTGCCAGATGCACAATCTTACTAAATCTGATTTTCCTATGTAAGGTGGCTGCAGCCTGGAAAGCAGCAGCAGGAATTCCAGTGCTTGCTTCCTTCATGAGCACATCTCCCAGTTGCAGCCAGTCAAGTCCAGCAGTGGGTGTGCGAGCCCCTGACAAAGCCCTTCCCATTGCCTGCTGCTCACATCTTTGTCACCTTTGATTACTCTTGTCCATCTCTCCGGATGTTGGAAGGGGAAACGCTCTGGAGCTCCCAGCACAAGGAAGGTTTGGCTGTGTTTAGGTGGCAGTGACCTTCGCCAGGCTCCAGCGTGGACACTTCTGCACACTCCAGTGTGGGGACAGAGCTGCTGGAAAACAGGAACCAAAGCTGGTCCTGCTCTCCTGGGTGATCTGATCCCATGAATGCATCCTCCTTGCTCTCCCCAGAGCCTGTGGTGCTGGGGAAGCTGGCAGGAGCAGCATGCGGCATGCTCTGTAGACTCTGCAAAGTTTAAAAGGGGTCTTTTAAAGCCTTGGCACCTCCTTTCCTCAAAGACAGTTGTGCAGAGAGAGCATGTAGGGCTCCAAGCAGCCCTACAGCAGCCCATGACAATAAGGTAGCAATGGGGTTTTTCCTTCTATAGGTAGCTCTTAGAAAGACTCCGTTCCTGAAAGCAGCCTGGTGCTTGTGTGAGTTTGCCAGTGTTGTCAGAAGCTGAGTTAACCTCAGGACTTCCTGGGAAAGGTTTTCTGTAATTAAAGAGCTAAAAGTGATGGAGCAGCTCCTGTGTCGCTCTGTCTCTCCTCACCCCTGCGTTGAAGCAGAAAACACTGTCAACCCCTAATTAAGCATCACCATCTCCCATCGTGTGTTCTTGTGGCTTCCCCAGCTTCCGTGTGGGTTTTTGCACTGGCTTGTGGTGAATAACCCGCCTGAGTCGGAGCACGTGCCACAGCAGAAGGAGATGGGGAGGCTTCAACGTGTTCACTGTGAGCTGCTCACTGCCAACCACAACGTGTTCCGTTGGCTCACGGCACTGGGGAGAGGCTCTGTCTTTCACCAGGAGTTAGCCCATTTGCTTCTCTTCCCTCTTGCTTTGGATACAGCAAAAGCACTTCCCTAATTCTCGTTAAAAAATACAAATGTGGACAACTGGAGTCAGGGTGTGATAAGGGTCTCTTAATTATTTAACACAGAAACAGGCTCGAATAGTTGATACTTGAAGAATAGCAGTGTGGAGATTGCATATCCTGTGCTGTTGCACCTCTGATAAATGGCTATTAGAAACATGGAATCCCAGACTGGTTTGTGCTGGGAGAGACCTTAAACCTCATCCAGTTCCAACCACGGCCACAGGCAGGGACACCTTCCACTGGACCAGGTTGCTTCCACAGTCCTCATCTCCTCATTCTCTATCAGCAGAATCTGTGTGTTCTGCAGAAACTGCTATTGGAGAGGGTGGGAAGGACTTCCTGGGAGAAAAGAGGAGTTGAAAATGGGTTGATGGATTCTGTGGCATCTCCACCATTGCAGACCTGCCTGTTGTGAGTAGTGGTTGGGAAGGCAGGACCCACATTGGCTAGCTCTCCTGGACCGCTCCTGCTGCTCAGGGCAGAGGAAACCAGGTCACAGCCCAGGGTTTGTCACAACACCAACCTGAACAGATACAGTGCCACTTCCAAAAGGGCCTGTGGATTAGCTGTGCTGGGAACCCTGCATGCCACGAGCTCCTGTCTTTGTTCTGTGTGGCCAAGCTCCACTGCCTGAGCTCAGGGGAATTAACAGATTATCAGACCAGGGCAGCTTTGCCTTGTTTGTGGTCATTAGGATGTAGCAGCTCTTGGGACAGTGCTGATGGGGAGCTCAGGACTGGTCAAGCTCCAAGTAGCTCAGGTGCTCCTTGACACCTCTCCCAGCCATGCAGGGAGAAGATGTTTCATTGAGCTTTCTGCTTTGTGCTGCTGTTAAGACTTCCCTGATGTGTTCTGGACTTGTCGTGGCCCTGTTGGTGCCTATGGTAGCTTGGTGCAGATGATCATGAAGGGTCCGTGTAGCCACACCAGTTAATAACTTTATTTAAACTTGGTGAAGTTTTATGTGACAAAGCTCATCAAACTACTGACTTCAACTCCTGTGTTCCTCTCCCATGGTAGATACCTCCTAATGCCTACTCCAGAAGATCTGGGAGCACTTTGATCTCAAACAGCACTGAGCTCCCAGAGGAAAGGCAGCTCCCCAGCAGACGAAGGGGTGTGCTGGGCTGGGAGCCATTCGGGTCCCTCTTTCACAGGATGGAGTGTTCCAAGTGATTCCACAGCTGTTCTGTGTTTTTCCATAAGAGGCAAAGGGATCTGCTGCTATTGAGACCAGGCAGCTGAGCCCACACCGTGTTTTGGCAGAGCTGGTGTGGAAGCCTGTCCTTAACATCACATAAACTCTGGGCATATCAGGATCTTGCACTTCAAAATGGGTGTTTTGAATGTGTCAGACCATGCTGGTGACCATGTTACGGTTCTTCAAGAGCAGAATTAACCAGGATTATTTTGCCCTTTCATTTGCTGCCTGGCAAGGTGATGTTTAAATTGCCAGATAGACTTCTCTTCCCCTTGGAGCTCACCATTCTCAGTTGTTGCTTTATATTCTGTCACCTCAAGTAAGTTCAGGTTTAGATCACTGGTGGCTGAGGTGGCCACTGTCCCTGCAGGCCCTTGTCCAAAGGCCCTCTCCAGGTTTCCTACAGCCCCTTTAGGCACTGGAGCTGCTCTCAGGTCTCCCCTTCAGGAGCCTTCTCTTCTCCAGGCTGACCCAGCCCAGCTCTCTCAGCCTGGCTCCAGAGCAGAGCTGCTCCAGCCCTCGCAGCAGCTCCATGGCTTCCTCTGGACTCGCTTCGACAGCTCCACGTCCCTCTGATGTTGGGGAGCTGGACACAAAGCCCCTGGTGTGAGCAGGATAAAGCAGCTGATGATAAGGATGCTGCAGAAGTTTTCTTTCTATAGTCTTTCTGCTTATCAGATGGACCAAGTTGCTGAGTTTTTTTCTTTGTGTTTTTCAAGGCAAAATTGTCCATTTCTGCATTTTTCAAAGGGAGGCAGCTGGCTGAAACCATCATCTAGCTGAGTGCGCCTTCCCTGAATGCCTGCCTGATGGCACTTCAAGCAGTCAGGCACTCCATTTAGATGCCGATATGAAACTTGGTTCTCTCTGTTTTCTTTGATTTCACTATTCCTGTCCATGCAGTTGGTTCTGCAGCATCCCCACGCTGAGAGGAAGGAGTGATGTAATCAGAAGAGGGCAGATGCAATACCTGAAACCACTTGTATTCCTTTTAAATGTCACTTTAAATGGGTGTTGTCTTCAAAATGACAGTTTTTCTTGCCATATGCATTCAGTGATGCTCTTGCCATCTGTTTGGATGTGTGTTGATGGGGGCAGTGTGGAATTTGCTGGCAGAAATGCAAGCTGTAGGGATGTAAAAGAGTCCCTAACTTTAGAGGTGGAGCAAAGACAGCAGAACATCAGTGCCTGGAAGTTGCAGTTCAATGGAGTGCTCTTCAGTCACAGGGGAAGCACTGGCTTAGGTGGAATGCAGAAGTAAGGCACATTAGGGCTTTCCTCAGTTTGGCTTACCGGGTGGTGATTATTTGTGCGTTTAAACAGCACAAATTATGTGATGGCTTTGTGTTGGGAAGGACTGTTTGTTCAGGGCTCAGAGCTGAAATCTGAAGGTGAACAATTGCCTTTGCTTCATTTACTGCTTTTTTCCCCCTTGTAATCCTAACTTATGTTACAAGATACTAAAGCTTTTCTGGGGGTGCGCATTGTGCTTCATGTTGTAGTTTGTGATGGGCATATTGTTGGGGTTTTGAATTCCAGGGTACTTCCCCTCAACCCATCCTCTCTTCAGGCTTAAATGAATTGTGATGGAAGAGAAATGATGACATAGCCTTTCTCCACCGTAGTCTTGAGGCCTGGATGTTTGTTTTCATGCTGATACTAAGCAGGAGTTACTGGTGGGTTAACTATCTGGGATACTCTTGTGAGAAAGAGGCTTTCTGGGCTGGAAGTGCCAGAAAATGCTTATTAAAGAAAATAAGAAACTGAAGGTTATCTCTTCCTGCCATCTACATGTGCCTCACATGCTTGGTTTTCCTACCAAGAGCTCTAGAAGTGGTTTTAAGTGTTACTGGGGTTTAGGTGGCTTATTTTCAGGCAGTAGCTGAGTCACAAGGTGCCAGGCTCCAGCCAGGATCCCAGGGAGGGAAGTAGCACTCGCAGAAACTTTGAGTTATGGTTTTTGGCAGCACATTTCATCGCTGAAGCTTGTTTTGTTCCATCTGTTCAGGTGCCTTTGTTAGAGCAGAGCAGGAGCACCCGACTGAAACTCTGCTCACAGAGACCAGGCACGTTGTAGCGTTGTCAGCAGCACCCATGGCAGCCCCGAAGTGTGGTGTGAAGGAGACTTGACTCAACCTGATGTGAGCAGCCTACCAAAGGACTTTACATCCAGTGACGCACATTGTGCCCAGCCCCAGCCTGAAATCCCCTCTTGAGTCTCCAGTGTTTGAGGACCTTTGGAGAAGCTCTGTCAAGCAACATTAGCAAGAGCAGAATGAAATCTGAGAGGATTTAGATGAGCAGCTTTGGCTGTGGAGTAAATCAGGAAATACCCCACTCATTACCAGTGCAGGATGGCTTGTGGAGGGTGGCCTGAGACAAAGCGACTTGTTTTCCCTTCAGAGATTGCTGTTGGTTGGCATGTGGAGCTCCTGCAGTTCTAAAGCTGTGCTTATTGTGTATATCCTGGTGGTAGGTGGTTGTTGTGCAAGTTCAGGGAGATTTCTTTACCTGCTGTGACTGTAGGAGCTGGACCTTAGCATGTCTTTTACCAGGTCAGGAAATGGAAGACTTGGGGAGAATTTCTTTCTTGAGTTCTATTTTAATTTAGTCTGAGAATAATTCTGAACTGTTAATGAGCAAGAGGAGTGAGCTCTCATCAAGTAGCATCTATAGAAGATACTTTTAAATGGCAGAAGCAATAGAAGATCTGGCCCATTCCTCCTGGATTGGAGGTGCCAAGTTTGTTTAGCTGCAGAGCCCTCTGTGAGAAGGGGCTGAGAGAGAAAGTGGGGGGGGATCATTTGTCCCTGTCTGAGTGTATCTGCTGTCTGCTCCGACAAAGCAGCTCGAATGATTTGTTTGACTCTGCCAAGACAGGTTGAGATGCTTTGGAGGAGTGCCCAGAGAAGCTGATGTGCAAAGGCATCCTCCTGCCCTCTCATTAACAGCATCCTCTGCTGTTTATCAGCTTAAGTTTTGGGATAAGCTGCAGTGAAGTTTTCTTTTTTCCAGCTGCTAATTCCTTGTCCTGTGCCTGGTCCCAGCCTTGCAGGTAACTTCACATGGACAGAAAGTTGTGAGGGGAGCTGGTGGGGTCCTTGTGGAACCTGTAGAGCAGGGGTGGAAAGGAGCAGAGCAAGCTGAGCAGCGCCCCAAGGCCCTCTCCTACCTAGCAGGTACATTAAGCTCTTTCCCTTAATTTGTACAAGCCAGGCTGTTCCTTTCCCTCCTGAGTTTATGCTCAACCAAAGAAGGCAAAGGGCCTGGGAAAGGAGTGTGGCACGTAGGGGTGGTGCAGCAGATCCTGGTTTGCAAATGTCATCTTCCCTCCCCAAAGTGGAGGTGGTTCCTGTGTGCTTGAAATGGCAAAACGAGTCATGGAGCTGGTGTGGGAGGTGAGAGGAGGGGAAGAGGGGATGAAATGGGGTTGTTTATCCCTGGCTGCTCCCGGAAGTGACAGAATCATGGACTGGTTTGGGTTGGAAGGAACCTTAAAGACCATCCAGTGTTCAACCAGCACAAGCTTTTGTGTAGATGATCCCAAAACTGATTCAGTCAGAAGGGCTCCAGGGAAAACTGGATGGCTTTGAGTGTCAAACCTGTAAGGAGTTGCCATGTCCCAAGCCAAAATTGCTTCATTGCTTTATCCCCTTACTTTTTTCTCCAGATTCTCCAGAAGCAGCTCTCCATGCCCAGGGTGCTGCAGCTCTTTCTGCTCATGGGAGCCACATTGAAGGAGTGGGGAAACCCCCAAACTTGTGATGTAATATTGCAGCTTACTTGATGTTTGTGGGCCTCATCAGGCAGTGTTGGTTTATGTGAAGAAAACATGTATTAAACATCCAAGTAGGTTACCCTGCCTGCCTGGGAAAAAGGCAGGTGGGAAAGAGCTGCCTTCTCCTGGAGGCTGCTAAGATTCTGGTTTCTGCTCCCTGTTGTGCCATCTCCTCTCCAGCGGTTACCCTGGTCCTGCTGGCTGGGGGCTGAAGCTGCACGTTTGGAGTGCAAGAAGAAACGTGGAGGTTGGTTTGTGCCTTCAGTGTGCCCAGGTGCTTGTTTTGGCTCCTTGGGAAGCCCGGTGTGGCTGTTTTTATAATGTGAGACCTTGTCCCAGTCTTCCAGTGGCTAAAGGGGCTACAAGAAACCTGGGGAGGGGCTTTGGACAAGGGCCTGTAGGGACAGGCCAAGGGGAATGGCTTTAACCTGCCAGAGGGGAGACTGAGATGAGCTCTTAGGCAGAAGCTCTTCCCTGTGAGGGTGCTGAGGCGCTGGCACAGGGTGCCCAGAGAAGCTGTGGCTGCCCCATCCCTGGCAGTGCTCAAGGCCAGGTTGGACACAGGGGCTTGGAGCAAGCTGCTCTAGTGGAAGGGGTCCCTGCCTGTGACAGGGATTGGAACTGGAGGAGCTTTACGTTGCTTTCCAACCTGAACCACTTCGGTTTAAGCTGTTGGGATCTTAAACTGTGACTAGTCAGCTCTTCTCCCTCTTTATTAGTGGCACTTGGAGGATCCACTTGAGCATTCACCCTGCACCGAGGACACTGCGCATGTTTAAAGTGCTGAATCCTGCTTCTAGGCAGGAGCCTGCAGGCAGCAGATTCAGAGCAGTGCTCAGAAAACAAAGGCAGAAAGTAAATTCTGGACCAAGTGTTCACAGAGCTGACTTGTGCTTCTCTGACCTGGGCTTGGGAAACAGTAATCTTGGATCTTGTGGCCTCTGAAAACTCCATCTGAACACACAAATTGAGTCCCAGGGGCTGCTCAGGGTCATGTGCTATATTCGTGTCCCTGATGTTTTTGCAGCTAGAAAGGCGAGGTTGTCTCTTGTCTTGCTGGTGACCTGCCACTCTCCCTGGAGCCAGGAGACACTCCAGTGAGTGGTGCTGGTGGGTTGTGACCTGCAGCATATCATACCACTGAGCAAAGGTGAGGGGACAACTGGCTGTTGCTGTAGCTCCTCTGGAAGGCAGTGAGGAATGTAACTTCAAAGTCCTTCAGCCTTTTATGGGCTCACTTTAAATTGGCGTCGTGGTTTTAGCATGGTGCCGCTGTGCCTGGATGTTGTCACAGAGCTGACTCTGTCCTGGAGAGGTTATGCTTCCTGCTGGGATGTTTGCTGTCTAATTAATCCTCATCAAGCTTTACTGTGAGTTCTGTACACGGATCTGGACTTGAAGGCTGTAATGAAAAGAGGAGCCAGAGGCTGGGAAGAGGCTGGCATCCCAGCTGTCCTGGGGAGCCTGTTTTGTTCCACTCCTGTGACTGGCAGTGTGGAAAGGAGCAGGAACACTGTGTTCAGATAAGGCTGCACCTTTCCCATGGAGCAGATGTTTGCCTGAACATCCCACTGGATTGCATAATTACAGAGTGGAGCGTGGAGCTGAGCGGCTGCAGCCTCTGCTGCTGCTGGGGATCAGCTATTGTGTGCTCCTCTTTATGAGATGTTGTTTTGCTTTTGCTGGCTGCTGTGTCACGCAGCTTGGGCTAAAGCCCTCCAAAATTGTCCTTTTTTGTTCCCTACACACAGCTGATTGGAGACAAGGAAACAAATCACTTCTTTCTCAGTTTCATTTCCCTGCTCTTGTCCTGCTTGCTTCTCGCTGTAATTGGGCTGCAGCGCTGGAAGTGCTTTTCTGCTGAGCTGGCGAGGAAGCACTTCAGCATGGTGTGTCCTACATCAGCAGTGTGGCCCTGGGGAAGTGAACACCCAGGATGCTATCCCCACCTGCAGCCAAGGGAGGAATGTGTTAACTGCCCCTCTGTGTCTTCCACTCCTGCCCTGCCTCCGGAGCCTGGATGAACAGATGGATTTCTGAGGCAGAAAGAGTTCCTGCATAAAAGAAAGAGGGACAAGACAAGGGGAATGGCTTTAACGTGCCTGAGGGCAGATTGAGATGAACTCTTAGGCAGAAGCTCTTCCCTGTGAGGGTGCTGAGGCGCTGGCACAGGGTGCCCAGAGAAGCTGTGGCTGCCCCATCCCTGGCAGTGTTCAAGGCAGTGTTCAGTGCCCTTGCAGTGGCAGTGCTGCATCTGGGTGCTTTGCTTTGAACAGCCCTGGCTGGGCTGGACCACGCAGGGCTCAAATCACTTGATCCTCCGGGGGGAAGTGCTGGTGAGGGAGGAGCTTCTGGGCTTTGGAGTTGAAAACCCTCAAGCAGAAGCCTGGAGGGGGTTGCTGGAGGTGTCAGGGTCCTTGGGGAACCCGTAGAGCAGGGGTGGAAAGGAGCAGAGCAAGCTGAGCAGCGCCCCAAGGCCCTCTCCTACCTAGCAGGTACATTAAGCTCTTTCCCTTAATTTGTACAAGCCAGGCTGTTCCTTTCCCTCCTGAGTTTATGCTCAACCAAAGAAGGCAAAGGGCCTGGGAAAGGAGTGTGGCACGTAGGGGTGGTGCAGCAGATCCTGGTTTGCAAATGTCATCTTCCCTCCCCAAAGTGGAGGTGGTTCCTGTGTGCTTGAAATGGCAAAACGAGTCATGGAGCTGGTGTGGGAGGTGAGAGGAGGGGAAGAGGGGATGAAATGGGGTTGCTTATCCCTGACTGCTCCTGGGAGTCACAGGGGAGGCCCTTTCGGGGGAGGAAGGTCTAAAACGAGTCTTTTTTTGTGTCGGACGCTGACTGTACAGAGGCTTTCCTGGAGTAAATCCATCCCTGTCCTGTGGGGTGCCAGCGTTGTGGCTGTGAATAGTGAGGCTTATAAAACAGCAGATGCTGAATCAGGGATGAGAGTTCCTGAATGCTACAACCAAGGCATTCAGCTCTGAGTCTGCAGAGGAGCTCGAGCCTTGGTCAGAGCTGTGCCCAAATGAGAAGAGGAGCTGAAGGCAGCAGGTCAGGCGATGTGTGCTGCAAGACCCGGGCAGGGTGGAAAGCTGGGGTTTCATCCCAGGGTTCCCCTTCCAGAGCCACTCATCACATTTCTGAATACCCCTCATGAAGCAGCACCAAATCAGTTAAGGATCATCTCAATCAGCTTGTAAAGAGCTGAACCTTCCCACGGCAGAGCTCCTGCTCCCCACAGACCTAGATGCTGTCTCCTGTGGCTGCATAAACCCCAAAACTGGAGTTAAAGCGGGTCTCACAAGGCCATCTGTCAGCTTGGTTGAGATGAGCACAGCCAAGGAGGCAGTGCAAGATTTGTTCTCATTTTCTGCCTAAACAAGTCAATTTTATAAAGCTGATCGGGCGGGGGGGGGGGGGTGTGAAGTTTTGCTGGTGATGCTCTTGTCCACCTGAAGCATCATTTCTCCCTGAGATCCGCAGCTCCTTGTGCCCGGATCACCTTATCCATGGCACAAGTATTGGTGTTGATTCCACACTTGGTACATGTACAGCAGCAGACACTTAAGAGCTGGGGATGAGAGCAGCTTGTGGTAATTATCACCAATTCAAGCTAATCTCCTGCTCTGGAACGGTGACAAAGTGCAGAACAGAGATTAGTGCAGCAGGAGAGCGGCCGTGGCAGGGAGAGCCCAGTGTCCCTGCACCACAGTGTGCTCCCAGTGACTTCCAGCTTGGAGCAGCATTTGCCCCTTTGGGTTCCTCTGTGGTCTTGAGTTGCTGCTCCAGCTCATGCCCTGAATGTTCATGAGCCAGATGCTCACTTAGTGCCATATCTCGTGCACCACTGCAGGGCTTCTTGTTGAATGGGCAGAGAGTTGTATCGTCTTGGGCTGAAGAAGTGATTTTTGAGCACAAAACCTGATGATTAATTTGATATTTGATATAACAAAGGGGAATTGCTTTAAGACATTAGGAAGAATTGCCTAAAGGGGCCTACAAGAAGCCTGGAGAGGGGCTTTGGACAAGGGCCTGTAGGGACAGGCCAAGGGGAATGGCTTTAACCTGCCAGAGGGGAGATTGAGATGAGCTCTTAGGCAGAAGCTCTTCCCTGTGCGGATTCTGAGGCGCTGGCACAGGGTGCCCAGAGAAGCTGTGGCTGCCCCATCCCTGGCAGTGTTCAAGGCCTTGGATGTGGGCTCATGTTTCCATCTCTGAGATATCTAGTCTAAAAACCCTGATTTCTCATCCTTCGCTGTAATGGAGTAATGGTGGCTTCTCCCCAAGGCAGTGCTAGAGATAAATGATGCATTCATTTCTGTGATATATTTGGACATGGGGTTCTATAAATAGATGCAATTATCAATGCGGTTTGTCAAGTGCCTTCTGAGTGGCTGGAAAGCAGCTTCCTAAGTGTCTCTGTGGGCTTCTTATGGAACCGACTCTTTGGTGCAGTCTGGACCTAGTGCCCTGCAGCAGGGATTTACAAGAACTCTGTCTCCTGAAGCCTCTAAGAAACATTATTGCTAAGAAAATATGTGCATCTTTGCTTCTGGATGTGGAATTGTTTGGGTTACGCCTGTCATTTCAGACTCCTGCGCTGGTGAAACTGAAAACTGAACAAAAGCAGCTGCTTTAAAGGCTTTCCAGCTTGCTTGACAGGGCAAAGCATCAGGCTGGTTTCTTGATGGGGTTCTTGCTGGGCTTTTTCCCAATGTCCCTACTTTTACTGATGCTCTTCCCTTCTCTCCTCAGGTCTGGCACCGAAGAGGGTAGCCGTCACCGAGGTGAGATGTGTAAAGCTGGCCCTGTACATCCTGTGTTGGGAAAGGAGATCACAGAGCTCTGGGAAACGCTTCTGTCTGGATTTTTCTGAGCAAAGCATAATTCCAAAGTACCTTTAAGAAGACTGAAAACTTGAGATCTGTTATTTGGGAGAAAGAAAATTAGTGGCAGGTCTCTGGAGTCCCTGTGTTGGCATCACCACAGCCACAGAGGGGTTGTGAAGGGATTATGCCCACCCCATGGCCAGTTTTAGTTATGTCATCCCTGATGTCTCATAGTAACTGGCTGAGGGCACCTCTTCCACACCAGAATCTGAAAGTAATAAATAGGGGATCTGTGTTCTGGACATGTGCAGGGCTCTATGTTGGATATCACCAGCTCCTGAGAGTGAGCCAAGGAGCCTACAACTTGTGAAGCCATGAAACAAGGGAATATGTCAAGGGACTGATCTTCTTTCACCCCTAATCCAGGTCACACGGTGCTGAATCACTGTTACCTTCTGGTGCAAAGCTCTTCCCAGTTGACAACAGGGAATCCTGTGGGAGGATCTGTGCCTCAAAGCTGTTCCCTGAAGCCCACGCTCTTGGTTTAGGGCAGCGTGTTCAACTGATTCTTGTTTCATCTGATTTTTCCATCACTCACCTGGGAGGCTGAACATCCTCCCATGTTAACTGCCCGGGATGTGACACTCTATTCTTTTCTGCTTCCTCAGAAATAATCCCAGTAGGAAGCTCATCTTGTGTGGAAGTTGATTGCATTCTCAGTGCACAAACAGCCCCATTTTTTCCAGGAGGGGAGCACTTGGAAACAAGCCTGGCTGTGCTCAGTGCTTGAAACAGGGCAGGAAATGAAGATTTGTGCAGGAAAAATCAGTGCCCTTTAGCACGAGCAGTCCAAGCGCTTGGAGCAGAAATAGCTCCAGCTCTTGGTTCAGAGCTAAAACACAGAACAGCTGTAGTCTGAACAAAATTATCCATTGTCTGCTGTAGACATCACTTTGGAGAGAATGGGTCTGTGCAGCACGCTAGAGAGACACTGAGATAATGTTGTTCCTTGGGAAATTGACCTTGAATCTCTCTGCATGCTGCTTGAAGGAATAGCCAAAACCTGGTCCTTCTTTAAAGTAACCAGCCCCTACATGTCATTGGTGGACTTTCAGCTGTTTGCTCAGCTTCTGGTCTGGGCTTTAGCCATGCTCTTTCATTGCAGGGACCATCACTACCAGGACAGCCTGGCCAAGGGAAGAAGATTGGTCATCGAAGTGTTGATGCTTCTGGTGAAACTACCTACAAAAAGGTTTGGTTTTATGCAGTGGGAGAAGCTGCTTTGTGTAAGTGGAGGTTGAGAAGTTGGGGCCCAGTAGCTGCCAGTCTGAGAAAGAATTTTTATTTTTTTTTGTGCAGCACACTTTTACTGCATAATCTTGCACATGGCAAACCTGGAAGCCTTAACCCAGCTCTTCAGCGGCTGGTAGAATTTGTTCAGCAGTATGTAGTGCCTGGGATGACCCCACAGGAGTCATAGACGTGACTGTATCATAATCCATGGGATGTTACTGGGGTAATCTGCTGTGAAATACTCACTCCTCTTTTCTTTCCTGCCAGACCACCTCATCCACTCTGAAGGGGGCCATCCAGCTGGGGATTGGGTACACTGTCGGCAATTTGAGCTCCAAGCCAGAGAGAGATGTCCTGATGCAGGACTTCTACGTAGTGGAAAGTATTTTTTTCCCAAGGTAATGGAGACAGGGAAACAAAACAGATGAGCAGCCTGCTCTAGTGAAAGGTGTCCCTGCCCATGGCAGAGGGCTGGAGCTGTAGGAGCTTTAAGGTGCCTTCAACACAAACCAGTTGTGATTCTATGAGTTATTTCTTCTTACTGATTCTTTCCAAGAGAGCTTCCTTCCATCTGTCTTTAGATCACTGAGTTGGATGCTCTTGAGTGTTTTAAATATGCATCCGTCACCTTCAAACAGGACAGTGGGAAGTGCTAGATTCTGCAGCACAGTGGCTTGAAAGGAAGTACAATGCAAGATGCAGTACTGTCTGCTTGAGTTTGTTAGCCTTCCTCAATGCTTTTCTTTCTACGTGTCAATCTAGAATTTCTGCCATGGAATTATACCGTGTGTCCTGGGTTCAGATAATTTAAAACCTATTTTCCTGTTGTTGTGCCACAGAAGAAAGATGGGTTTTTTTTTGTTCTAAGATTTCTTCTAGCAAAGCTGAATTTATATTAAATATACAGTAGCCTTGCTGTGACTCTGCTTATCTTGTGAGTGGTAATACAGAGGCCCTGCTCATGCCACATCTCTCCTGTGCAGTGAAGGAAGTAATCTCACTCCAGCTCACCATTATGCTGACTTCAGGTTCAAGACCTATGCGCCAGTGGCTTTTCGGTACTTCCGAGAACTCTTCGGGATTCGTCCAGATGATTATTTGGTATGTTTTCTTCTTTCTCTCTCTTTCCTCCTTTGAGACAAGAAATTTGCCCCTAAATCAAGGCTGCCACCAATTCTTGCCTAAAAGGGACAGAAAAAGAGATAAGGAATGGTTCTGATCCCAGCAAGGAGTGGGAACAAGCTGTGGATTTAGGTACTGTGCTCAGTTTTGGAGGGGATCCAGTGATGGTCCCAGGAAGATTAGCAGCACTCAGTCCAAGTCTTCATTTGCTGAGAGGTGTAGCTGGGTTCCACTAGAGGGAAAGGGAATGATCTGTATCTGTGTGCTGTGTGAGCTGTGCAGTGGGGTTCCCTCTCTGCTGTTTCGGATGACAGTAACTCTGTGTTTACAAGCACAAGGAATGGTGTTTTGCTGGGTGCAACCTGTAAGTCCCCTGGGGCTCTGAGGACAAAGATGGGAATTTTTCCTTGTGTACTCACTCTAGAGCTATGTGAGTTGTAGTTATTTTAATCATCTTACAGAGACAGAATAAAATAGTTTGTTCTTGTGCTCAGAAAGCTTCTTAGAGCTGGAAAGGCTGTTCTTAAAATGCCCACTAATACAAGCTGTCGGGGCTTGAAGTACACTGGAGTTCAAGTTGGTCCTTTGCATGTATACGAAGCCCTGCTCTTTAGAACTGAAGGACATTTATTGAGCTAGGGAAGGAAACACACCCAGATGAGCACAGTTTTTTTTAATAGGCCTTTTTTCTGACTTCAGCTGTAGGCAGGAGCAGTTGTTGCTGAGCACCTTCCAGTAGAAACAAATCTCTGCCATTGCATGGTTTGACAGCAGCAGTGGTCCCCATCTGTGCCACCCAAGATAACACTGGCTGGTTTGATGCGTGGCTCAGAACTTAGGTGAGGCAAAGAGCCTGCCTCAACTGCAAAGGTCACAGCTCTGATTTGTTGTTTCTGCTTCCCCTGATTGTCTCTTGCCTGCCACAGCAGCAAATGCCTTTAATTATGCATGAGATAATTAACTTGATAAAGTCTTGGATCATTAATCTGTGCAGAGCTGAAAGCCATTTTCAGTATGTAATGATGAGCAGTGAATTTATTGCTCTGATTACGTGCCTCACATCCCCTCCCTCCCTCTCCCTATCTTACCTCTTGCTGTGGCAGCTCTGACGTGATGCTGCCCTGAATTTGACCTACACGGTTACCTTAGGGTTGGTACCTGCTGCAAAGGACATTTGTGTGCTTGCACTTTCTTCTTTTTAACCATGTGCTCATTTGAGGACCTGCTGTTTGCATACTGATGTCTAGAAATGGCCTCCAAATCCAGTTCCTGATGCTGCACCCCTTTGCTGTGCTTACACTGTGCTGACCCTCTTCTTGTTTGGATACCTGGTCTGATACTTTTCGTGTGTTTCCAGCAGGATTGAGGGGTGAGATGGGGATTTCTCTGTAACAGGGAGCACAAAGCCAGAGGAGGCTTCTAAGAACAGGCAGTGCACTCTTCCCTCTAGCACAGTGATATGTGGTACCCTGAGCAGATTGTCATGTCTCTTAAAATCCCATCTTTCCCTCTGCACTTGTGGTGATGTTCTGAAAGAAGCCTAAATGTGAGACACACACAGTGGGAGAAGAGATGTCATTATGAAGCCTGGATGTTGCTGAAAGCAGATGATTAACTTTATCCTCAGCAGTTGGGATGCTCTGAACTGTAATCTCAGTCTCTAATTGTAAACTGGCCATCCACTTTGCTTAGACCTGCCCTATAATGAAAATAGTTCTCACTGAAGCTTTGCTACCCCTTTATCTCCCAGGGAGACAGCATGCTGGGGAAAGTCCTCAAGGGTGTAGGACTCAGTGTGCAATGCGTGAAGCCTAAAAACATGATCTTTCTCTTTTCCTCCCTAGTATTCCCTATGTAATGAACCTCTGATAGAGCTGTCGAACCCTGGTGCCAGCGGTTCTCTCTTCTATGTCACCAGCGACGATGAATTCATCATAAAAACTGTGATGCACAAAGAAGCTGAATTCTTACAGAAGCTCCTTCCTGGCTACTACATGGTGTGTATCCCTCTAGCACCAATGTTAACACAAATCCAGGCCCAGAAGCACAAATCCTGCCAAGTACTTGCAAAGACCCTGTCCCTGGTTTATCCTGGGCCAGAGAACAGCTCTTGATTTCTGACTTCTGGAGAGGTGAAGAGAGCTGATATTTTTAAACTTGAAGTTCCCACTTACTGTGTTTATTTCTCCTCCAGTTTGGTTTCCCTTTTTTAGCTGCTGTTGATGGGGAAAGCAGGGAATTTCCAGACTTGGTTATTTGTGCAGACAGTGCTGAAGATCTCATTCCCGGTATTCAAGGCATAGTGGTATTTTCAGGTCCTAAAGCCAGTGAAATGCAGGAGTTTGTCACATGTGTGCAGTAAGTTCTCATGTAAAGTTGAGAATAGCTCTAAATGTAGACCCCACATCTGACTGTTCCAGGATCTGTTCACTATGGAGGTGCTGGCACAGGGTGCCCAGAGAGGCTGTGGCTGCCCCATCCCTGGCAGTGTTCAAGGCCAGGTTGGACACAGGGGCTTGCAGCAAGCTGCTCCAGTGGAAGGGGTCCCTGCCCATGGCTGGGGTTGGAACTTGAGGAGCTTTAAGCTGCCTTCAACCTAACCCATTCCATGGTTCTGTAACACATGTTGAACGCAGCAGTTATCTGCCGCAGTGACCTTTCCCAATGTTTTTTTCCCAACCCTTCGGCAGAACCTGAACCAGAACCCCCGGACGCTGCTACCAAAGTTTTATGGACTCTACTGTGTGCAGTCAGGGGGCAAAAACATCCGTGTGGTCGTGATGAACAACATCCTGCCTCGTGTGGTGAAAATGCACCTGAAGTTTGACCTGAAAGGCTCCACCTATAAACGCCGGGCATCCAAGAAGGAAAAAGAAAAATCCAGCCCTACATACAAGGATCTAGACTTCATGCAAGACATACCTGAGGGCCTGATGTTGGATGCAGACACCTTCACTGCACTGGTGAAAACGTTGCAACGTGACTGTCTGGTAAGGAGGGGAGCAGGTTAATGAAGTTCTGTGGCTCTCAAGCATGACAAATAGCAAATGATTGAGAAGCTTACTAATCTGCTAACCCCAAAGCAGGGTAGATCCCTTCTCTTGTGCTTTTCCCTGAAAGCAAAGCATTGGAGTTGGATTTCATGACAGCCTTTGAGGACTAATGCTGTACTCCTTTGCCTGGTGCCTCAGATCATGGCAGCCTGCTCCATTTGGAGCTGATCTGTTGGGACTAAATACATTTTCCTATATGGTGTGCAGCGCATACATGGGACAACACTGTTATTCGCAAGCCTTCCGCCCTTTTGGTTAATTGTGGGATGGCCAAACTCCAGTCAAGTTCAGAGATGATTTTGATTCAGAACTGTTCAGGCTCTGGCAAAGGAGTTGATAGAGGGGATGTGGACAGGCTCTCCTGTGCTTTGGTATCTGTGCTGCATTTGAGCTGCTGGCCTGATATTTTGTCTTTGTTCTTAAACTCAATGCTAACCTGTAGGTGTTGGAAAGCTTTAAAATCATGGACTACAGCCTCCTGCTTGGGGTTCATAACATAGACCAGCAAGAACGGGAGCAGCAGTCCGAGGGAGCCCACAGCACGTCGGATGAGAAGCGTCCCGTGGGGCAGAAGGCACTTTACTCCACGGCCATGGAGTCCATCCAGGGTGGGGCTGTCCGGGGGGAGTCCATAGACACAGATGACGCGTAGGTGAAAACCTGGTTTGCTTGGGGGGTGGTGGAGGTGGAGGCTGGAGTAGTAAATCCCAAATGAGGCCCATATGAACTGTCAAGAGTGAGCGTCTCTCCTGGGGGTTGTGGTACTGCTGCCAGTAAAGCAGCATGGTGTGAAAGGGGGAAGCTGAGGTGGGAAATAGTGCAGGAAGACTGCAGCCTCATATCTCTCTTCTTAGGCCAGTCTATAGGTTGGCAGCTCCTGTAACAGCCTCTGAACATCTACCCATGCTCTGGGAAGCATAAACTTGCTCAGTTCTAGCTGAGCATGCAAATACTGAGTGGAAGTAGGGATCAACCTGTCCCTAGGAGCTTGGAGTTAATTCTCCATCACTCCATCTTTGGAATCCCTGGCAGTAGAGTAGAATAGAATAGAATAGAACAGAATAGAATCGTTTGGGTTGGAAAGGACCTTAAGATCATCCAGTTCCAGCACCCCTGCCACGGGTAGTGACACCACACGCTAAACCATGTTACCCAAGACTTTGTCCAACCTGGCCTTGAACACTGCCAGGGTTGGAGCATTCACAACTTCCTGAGGCCATCCCAGTGTGGTTAGCAAACAGCAGTGTAGCCAGGTGCTGGAGTAACTGGTGGAGCTGTGGGTTGGTGGGGTTGCCCAGAACCTGTCCTGTGCCTGCCCTGTGGCTCTCATGACTGTCTCTGTAGCTCTGGGTACCAAACATGCTAACAAATGGTGGAGTTTGCTCTTTGTTGGTGTCTGAAACCAGCTGCTCCAGTTTCGATGGAGGATCAGTCACAGCAAGCCAGGATAATTCTTTGGTTTCCATTTTTCCAAGGAGCATCATTAATTCCAGTGGCATTCTTTTGTTATGTGCTGGGGCTTGTGGTTGCTGCACCCACCTGTGACAGGACTAATGTTAGTGTTGGATGGATCTGGAAACACCCTCATCCTTGAAGGTTTGCTGCCCTAATAGGCAGGCAGCTTGCAGTGACCTGATAAATATTCTGAGCCCCAGTAGCTAAGAGAAGGCAGTGTGGTGCTGCCTGGCCCAGGCAGAGCTGTCACCTTTGGTCCTGTCCTGATCCTGGTGATCCAGGCAGGCAGGCATGAACCCTGGGGACACCTGGTGTGAGATGTGCTGTGTCAGTGACTTCCCCTGGTTGTGCACAGAAGTGGCTTTGCAGGTTTTGCACTGTGACACAATATCAGAGCCCTCTTTTCAGTGCTGCTGCAGCTGCCCACCCTTCTGCAGGGCTGGGGGTGTTATTCTGGGGGTGTGCTTGCTGAAGTTTTGTTCTGCCTGCAGGATGGGAGGAATCCCAGCAGTGAATGGGAAAGGAGAGCGTCTCCTGCTCCATGTAGGAATAATAGATATTCTTCAATCGTACAGGTAGGTAACTTTGCAGTTGTCTGTCCTTTAAGGATGTTAACATCTATTTTAATCCTGAATGGAAGCAGCAAGGTTTTCCTCTGCTGAAGGGTTTGCTAATGAGTAGGCAGGCTGCCTAAAGTTGTCTGTCCCTGCACGGCAGGGGCTCTGGGTTTTTATCCTGTCCTTAGAACAGCTGGTGATGCAGAGCCATTCTTCTAAGGTATAATAGGTTTCCAAGGCATCATAAATCCAGGGTTGGAAGTTGATTTTCTGCCCCTCTTGGAGCCCAGCTCCTCCTTCCCTGTAGGGTTCCCAGGCAGTCCTGACCCGGCTCAGAGGTGCTGGAGTGCTCAGCCGACCTGTCTTGGCTGGAGGAAGGCTGCGCTTGGATGAAGGAGGAATTGTTAGCAGCTCAGTGATCTCCCCTGTGTGGTTTAGACGTAGAGTATGTGCCTGAATCTGTCTCTTTCTCTTCACTTCTCCCCTGTAATTTAGGTTCATCAAGAGGCTAGAACATACCTGGAAGGCCCTTGTCCATGATGGGGTGAGTGTCTGTCCAGGCCATGGCAGGATTACCTGCCTTGGCTTCCTTTATGCTACTTGCTGCTGATTACCTTGCTATTTATAGTTCCTGAACTGGCACAATTGAAGCTGATGGAAGGAATAGTTCTTGCCTCTTATGCCACCACAGAGGCGTAGTGCCACTTATTCCCAGTCAAATTTTATTGCTCACTACACCTCCTTGCATGTTTAGCTGTTGTGCTACCAACTTTCCTCCTCTACTCCCATCTGTCATTTTCCTCCTCCCCATGACACCAGGAGCTGTACACACACATTGTGTGCATTCAGATGTGTGTTCAGGAGCCCTGTGTTTGCTCTCTTTGACTGTTTCCACTCCAGTAACTATCTGCTAATAAATCCCTCTCAGTGCTTCCGTGCTGCCATGTCTCCCGCAGCAGCCGTGTGCACGTTCAGAAAAGAACAGCCTTGGATGTGGAAACTATTTTTCAGCATCACAGATCCTGGCTTCCCTTAAATAATAAGGCAAAGGAAGTGTGTGGCTGCCGAGTCACAGTGGCACAGTGAAACAGCAGAGACAAAGACAACTCCGGGTTTATGATTTTCAACTTAAAAGTGCAAACTGTGAGATGTGTGGAGAAACTTGGCTGCACACTGAGGTCGGTGCCGTGTGAAAGGTCCCTGGATGTGCCTTGAATGGCAGCAGAGTCAGGAGAAGTCATGTGTGTAAAACTCCAGAAAGGCTACAAAGGAATAAAATCACCAAAATCCATTCTAAAGTTGCAGCCAGAATATAATCAAATGCAATCAAATCAAAGGCAATGCTCCAGGCTTATTTATAGCATTAATCAGCTCATTTCAGTTAAGCCTTTCCATTTTAAGGCTCTATCAAGGTCTAAGTGTTGGAATAGAAAAGACTCTGCTGGTTGTGACAGAAATTCTGCATTGAGGGGTAATTTTCCAATGCAATAACTGCTCTTTGCCTCGGCAGGACACGGTGTCCGTGCACAGACCCAGCTTCTATGCAGAGAGGTTCTTCAAATTCATGACCAACACAGTGTTCCGAAAGAATTCCTGTAAGTACCTTACCCAAGAGTAAGCCCTCATAAGTAAGCCCGTACTTACTCTTACCCAAGAGTAAGTAAGTATGCCCTCGTGATGAGTCAAAGCAGTTGTGCTGCTTTGGTCCATGTGGAGGGTTTCTGGGATAGAGTCTGAGCAGGCTTCTCTACTGGGGGGAAGAGCAAAGTCCTCAGGTTGCCATGGCTTGCTTTGCTCTGCTCAGACTGGCCCCAGGAGCTCTCCTCTCCCCACAGGCTGGCTCACACTCAGCCCTTGGGAGATGGCACTTGCAGATTACATGTGTATGTGTGCCAGAGGGTGGAGGCCTCTCTCCCTCTAGGAAGGGTAAAGTGCCTTTGGTGTGGCAGGAGTTCAATGCCTGACCACCCTCTGGGGAAGAAATTGTTCATCTCCATCTAAACCTCCCCTGGTGCAGCTTAAGGCCATTTCTTGTTCTCCCATCCCTTGTTCCTTGGGAGCAGAGCCCAGCCCCCTTCTGGCTCCATCCTCCTGTCAGACAGTTGTAGGGAGTGATAGGGTCCCCCCTGAGCCTTCTCTTCTCCAGACTGAACCCCCCAGGTCCCTCAGCTGTTCCTCATCACACTTGTGCTCCAGGCCCTGCACCAGCTCCGTCGCCCTTCTCTGGCCCTGCTCCAGCACCTCAAGGTCTCTCTTGTGAGAAGCCCAGAACTGAACACAGGATTCAAGGTGCAGCCTCACCATTGCCCAGCACAGGGGCACAACCACTGCCCTGGTGCTGCTGATGCAGGCCAGGATGCTACTGGCCTTCTGGCTACCTGGGCACAAACTGGCTCATGTTCAGCTCTATCACTCAGCACCCCCAGGGCCTTTTCTGCCAGGCAGCTTTCCATCCACTGTAGTTGCTGGTAGGAATTTCATCTCCTTTTCCTCCTGTCATCCAGCTCTGAAGTCATCTCCCTCAAAGAAAGGGCGCAGTGCCTTGCTGGCTGTCAAAACTGCTGGTCCAACAGCTGCATTTTCAGCCAGCCAGCTTCCCTCTGAAAAGGATGAGACACAGTATGACCTTCGTGCAGCCCGGAGCTACCCCACACTTGACGATGAAGGTAATGGTCTGGTGTGGTGCCTCATGGCCCTGTGATTACCCTCTCTCTTGTAGCAATTCCTTAGGATCCTCCCACATCCTCATCAAGTTCCCCACTATGCACAGACCACATCTTCCTTGATGGATTGCTTTTCACTGCTGTGTCTTTGCAGGTGCTAAGCTTCACCAGGACAGGGGAGAATGTAAGAGTATGCTCTCTGGTCACAGCACCAGGAGTTAGTTGTTTGGGGAAGCAACTCTTCTGCATTGAAGACCGAATCTCTTCTTTGCAGCACTGTATGGTTCTGAGTAAAAATGCTTGCTTGTGTCACTGCTGCAAGGCACCAGCAGTCATAGCCCTTAAAAAAGGGGTGGAAGGGAAGGGCTGGGAGCTATAGGACTCTAATGACAGTGAATAGTTACAAGGGCCATCGGAAAAAAGAGAGTTTACCTGCTGTGCTGCCTTTTGTTTGCTTCCACCTGGGCTGGCCTTACACGAGCGGTGAAGGGCAGGCTCCTCAAGTGCAAAGCAGCAAGCACTGGATTCATCCCTTAATTCACTTGGATATTTTTCTCTGGTGATCCAAGACTTTTAATCCAGCTTTGGTTGCCAGCGAGATGCCTTCACTGGTGCTACATTTTGTGTAGTGTCTGTCTATCCCACTGGGAATGGTGCTTGCTGGCTTTCATCTAGAGGATGCTTTGGAAGACACTTGCATTCATGAACCCAGCTAAACTTCCTGCAGTTTGTATTTGAAGTGAGCAGTCCCAGGGAGGGTGGGCAGGTTGATGGTGGAGCAGCCTCTCACAGGGCTGGTGTAGGTGAGGTGTTGGTGTTTGACCTTTTCTTCCTCCATCTCTCCTGCCCTCCACTCTGGACCAGCAGGCAGGCCAGACCTGCTACCCTGCACACCTCCTTCCTTTGAAGAAGCGACCACAGCTTCCATAGCCACAACACTGTCTTCAACATCTCTCTCTGTTCCCGAGCGATCCCCTTCGGAGACCTCTGAGCAGCCCAGGTACAGGTGAGTACAGCACCCACCCATCCCTGCCCCACTGCAGCTGGGCGGCTGTGGATCCTCCTCATGCTGCACATCTCAGCAGCTGTCCTGTGATCTAGAATGCTAATGACTGCCTTTAATGAAACCTCTCCTGGGAACAAACAGACACAGCTTTGGTGGGGTTAATTATTGCTGGGAGAAGTGTCAGCTGTTAAGTAGAACATCTCCCTCATGGGGTGGGGAGTTAGAGCTGGGGGCAGTACAGGATTCCTGTCTTAAATCACTCCTTAAACTCTACTGTTCTTGTTTCCTTCTGCAGGAGGCGTACACACTCCTCAGGGCAGGATGGCAGGTAAGGAAAGTCTCATCTCGTCTTAAACTGCTGTACAGAAACCTCAGATTCATCTCTATGTCTCTTGAAGGGCTGAATGTGAATTTCAGCAACCCCAAGATTTTGGCACAGTCCTCTGCAGGATGATGATCTGCTTCCTGCAATCAAATGATCCCAGTTATTTAGACAGAATTTTCCTTACAAGTGGATCTCTCAGTGCTTTGTGAGGAAAACAGAATCACAGAGTGGTTTGGGTTGGAAGGGACCTTAAAGCTCCTCAAGTTCCAATCCCCTGCCATGGGCAGGGACACCTTCCACTAGAGCAGCTTGCTCCAAGCCCCGGAGTCCAGCCTGGCTTTGAACACTGCCAGGGATGGGGCAGCCACAGCTTCTCTGGGCACCCTGTGCCAGCGCCTCAGCACCCTCACAGGGAAGAGCTTCTGCCTCAGAGCTCATCTCAGTCTCCCCTCTGGCAGGTTAAAGCCATTCCCCTTGGCCTGTCCCTACAGGCCCTTGTCCAAAGCCCCTCCCCAGGTTTCTTGTAGCCCCTTTAAGTGCTGGGAGCTGTTCTAAGGTCTTCCCAGAGCTGTTTATTCTGATCTGCTGGGGAATCTCCTCTGGGGGTTTGAGAGGAAGAGGAGTGAGTTGCCTGGCATGGGGCTGGATGGGAGTGCTGGCTCTTGGCTCTGGCTTCCAGCCAGGGGTGGCACAGAGCAGAACAGTGCTGCCAGTGAACCTGGAGCTTGTTTTTTTCCCAAGCATGTGCCATCTTCTCCTTCCCATGAGGACTGTGGAGCCAGCCCTGCTAGCACAGGCAGTTGCTGCAATAGCATGAGGTATTAAACTGAAGACTCTCACAGACAGCTCCTGAGTGTGCGGGTAAATCTAGTGTTAACCCTGGAGTGAGCTTGGGCAGCTTTGGGAGTCTCAGAAGAAGGCAGAGGCTTTGACCCTTGTGTGGTTGATAAATAATGCCAGGCAAACTCTGGGCACAGGTGTTCCCCAGAGGCCAATTCTCTTTCCTCTTGTACTGCATTGACACTGGCTATTTAATCCCTTTCGTTTTGTCCTCCTTTCCCACCTCTCCCTTTGGTTTCCAGGTCACATGAAGAGGTGCGGGTTGAGGAGGAGCTTCAGCAGATCAGTGTTGAGCTGGAGCCCAAATGTGATGTTGAGATCATAGCTCCTGAAGATGATAAAGAGTGAGTGTTCTATGGTGCTGGGCAGCTTTGCAGACCCCTGCCTGGTGTCATTTGGTCCTGAATGTGACGGTGGAGCATCCCCAGGACCTCTGTAGTAAATTATAGCCTTGCTTGCTCAATTTTGATAGACTCTATCATCTTTTCCCCCCCTCCAGAGAGGCAGCTTCTTCAGCCTGTGCCATTGTAACGTCCACAGCTACTGTAGAGGTGGAGACAGCCAGCCAGGCCTCGGAACCAGCCAGCCAGGCCTCAGAACCAGCCAGCCAGGCCTCGGATGAAGATGATGTGCCAGTCACAGACATATACTTTGTAAGACATCTTCTTTGCTTGGCCAGTTAGGGGTGTGATGGGAAAGGTTGGACAAGGCAGTTGGGTGCAGAGCAGTACCATCTGCATGTTGAGCACCTTGAGGTCTTGACACTGGGTGGGTTTTTGAGGACAGGCAAGTGGATTAACCCTTGGAGAATGCAAACCAGCATCTTGTAGGGCTCAGATGGGTGGCACTGCTGCTGTGGATGTAACCATAGGTGTGCTACTCTACTTCCAAGAAGGATGAAGGGTTTATCTAGGCCACGTTCACTTCTGGGACAAGCCAGGGTGAATGTATGTGCAACTGAGGGGTTCTTCCTTCCTCAGCCAGAGAGCCCGGCTGCTTTCCTGAGCTCAGATGTGCCCCAGTGGCCTAGAGCCAGAAGGGAGGTGATTGCAGTGGGGCTGACCTTGGGCTCTGGTGAACTCTGGCTTTTAATTTCCCTGCAGACAGATGCATTAGGTGATGCAGTGGATATCTAGTGCTGAGACAGGGAGTAAGTGAGCTGGTTGCTGGTTGGCAACAGAGTGCTGTGGAGCCTGGAGCTGTTCCTCAGTCAGCCATCACAATGTCTGAGCAGCTTCTACAGACCAGAGAAGAGTTTTTAGCCACATGGATGTGCCCCTGGGTTCCCAGACAGAGCTGAGGGTCTGACCCTGAGAGCTCTCCCCTGTGTCCAGTCGCTGGAACCATCTCAGTAAAGGATGTGCCCATATCCTGCCTGCTCTGACACGTTGCTGTTGGGTACGTGGTGATGGAGCTGAGCCCTTGTGATGAACTCTTTCAGGCTAACCTAAAAATGGCAACGTCTGCCTTTCCCTGTGCTTGCATGACTGCTGTAGAGCTGCTCACTCATTGCCGACTCATCCCAAGGCTTGTGGGAGCTGTGGAAGGAATCAGCTCCATTTTAAAGGCTCGTCTGGTTTGGGTTTTTATGCATGCCAACAACTCCCTCTAACCCCACCTGCTCTTTCTTTGTCTGTGGGTGGCAGCTGGCTGCAGGCTGCCTGTTCCAATGGCAAGTGTCTTATAGGAAAGGTCAGTTTCTCTTCCTCCATGTCCCTGGGCATATGAACTCCCCCCAGTTTGTGGGAGTCCTCTTTATCCAGAGGAAACTATCTGTGTGCAGTATGTGCTCCCAGAGAGCGTGACCGACTGCTCATCAGCATTTCATACTTCATCCGAGTCCTTGCTTTGTGTTAAATGTGTGTCGTGTGCTGTGGAGTGTTTCTCACTGCTGGGATGAAGGAAAAGCTGATTTTGGGTTCCCATGGGCACTGTCCTTGGAAAAGCACTTGAGCTGGAGCATGGGAGTGTAGCAGGGCTGGAGCCGCGGCTGCTCACTGCCAGGAGTGCTCCAGGGGTGATGGTCAAGGGATGATTTGTCAAGTCCCAGGGGACTGTGATCTGATCTCTGGGAGTCTGCTCCTGAAAGAAGAGCACTTTATCCTCCTGTTCACCCCCAGGGGAATGAAAGTGCAGAGCTGATGGCAGGGCTTGGGCACTGCTCTTCCCACGCATGGCTTTCCTGCCTGCTGAGCCCTTGAGGCCTGGAGTTGTCCAGCCCCATGGTTGTTGCTTTCTCTTTCATTCTCTTTTTCACATCATCCTTTTTTTTTCCCCCTCTTGTTTCCTTTCTCACCTCGCTCCTCCTGGGGGCATCCAGTTCACAGATGGGAGGTACTGGATTTACTCTCCCCGCCAGCACAGATTCCGAACCACCTGGCTTTCCTCTGGGAGTGTAAGTGAACATGCCAGCTCGTAGGGGAGCAGAGCTGCAGCTTTGAAACACTGGGGCCAGTGCTCCCTTTCCCTTGGATGCTGGGGCTCTGTCATGTGGCCCAGAAGAGACCAGGGGAGCATACTGGAATCACACAAATGGATCTTCCCTGTAGGGTCTTGTAGGAGCATGTGCTCTGTCCTGCTTTTCTGCAGGCTGGTGACACAGCTTCTGCCATGGGATGGGCTGTGCTATCACCCATTCCTCGGATGAACTTGCAAGCACCAGAACTGGCCAGAGAGGCACCTGAACCTTTGTAGGTAATGTTAGACTCAGCCCAGGAAGCCAGATGAGATTCCAAAGAGACCATAAAGATGTTTCGAAGCTGCTAAAAACCCAAGTCTGACCATTTAGGCTCATGGCAGGGATGGTGAGCAGCTCCTACAGCCGAAGGAGTTAGGAGTTGCTGCTGGGTTAGGTGTGGTTTTGACTCTCCAGCCCTTCTCAACAGCACCAGTGTGCTCCCCCGTCACTTCAGGTTTTCTGGGAGCAGTGGGGGTTTTCCTTTCCTTGCCACAGGATGCAGGGAAGCAGTTATTTAGGAGCTGAATCCAGAGCTCAGACTGCTACCCTTCTAGGGCTTTGGGAGAGCTCATCTGCTCAAAGGCAGTGCCAGAGCCTCAGCACAAGCATTTGTATAGCATGGTCCTGCCATTGCCTGCCTTTGTGGTGGGCATGGGGAAGCAGGGCCATGACCTGCTCCTGATGGCACCATAAAGTGCTGCACCTACCTGGCCAAGCAGGCAACACCCTCCAGCAGCTCCTCCTGCCCCTCAGCCTGGTTTGGCTGCCCCAGGACAGCTAATATCAAGCCACCAGATGCTCCTTTATGTCCCCTCTGGGTTTGCAGCTCCCTGCATGCATCTGAGCTCCCCAAAGGCTCTGGAAGAGGCTGGCTGGAGCCTGCAGTTCAGTCAGGATGGATGAGCAACAGGATGTGGGGGAGGTTTTATGCAGTCTTGAGCTTTTCTGCACCTCTAGCAGAGCCCTGTGAGAAGTTGTAGGCAAGGTTGCTCTTCCCTCCGTTCTCTGCTAATGAAGCTGCAGTTATTGATGGGGTTCAGCATGTGGAGCCTGGTGCTTCAAAGCTCCTGTGGCTTTTTGTCATTAGTTTCTTGTACACTGTAGACTGTTAAGCCCCCACCAGGCTTTTTCCAAGCACCCAGTTCCATTTCTCTTCCTCTGCAAACCCCAGGCTGTCAAAGGGTGCAGTTTCCTCTCTCTGGGAGCACCTCTGGAGACAAAAGAGCCCATTTACAGAAGAAGTGGGTCCCCCCCCGGGAACACCAGAAGCAGGCACCAGCCTTTGAATCCTCCTGGGCTTCTCTGAGCTGTGTCAGTAGCAGAAGTGTCTTGTCACACGATGCCCAGTGCTGTGATAACCAGCTCCCTTGGCACGCACCCTCTTCCCCCTTATTCATTCCAAGATCCACTTGTGTTTTGCCTCCTTTGTCATATTCATTCCCATCACTCCACTGTCTCCAAGACACTCAGTGATAACCGTTTCCTTTCTGTGGCCACCATCCACCATGGTCTAACCCACCCATCTGCTGCCTTGCTTGGCCTGCAGGGAAGGGGGACGGCACAGCAAACCAGACCATGCTTCACTGTAAGATGCCAGCTTGTCTCATGTACATGGCTCAGGAAAGGGGAGGTTGAGGGCTGGGAGTGGGTAGCAAGAACCACAAGCTCTGTCACTGCCCTTAGGTAAGTCCTTGCCACGTGTCTCTCGGTTGCTCTAGAGCAGGGGTGCTGCTGTGGCAGGGAGGGAACTGAGGTTTCTCTGGCATCTCAAAGCTCTAAAAAGCTGTCCCTGCAAAAGCGATGGTTGTGCCATCCCTGCTGCAGGGGAGCAGGGTGCAGTGTCAGTTGCTTGTGGGCTGTCCCATGTATGTACCAAAGATGAGGAAGGCTTCTCAGCTGAGAGCTGGCACCAAGCTCAGTTCTCTCCCTCAGGTGGATTGTTCTTACGTATTGTTTCCTACTCTTTTTATTTTCTCCTTTTATTTGTTCCCTTTTCTCTCCTTTGCTCCCTGCTCTGCTGCTGCTCTCCTTGCATTCTCTCCACCGTCTCTGGCCACTCTGGCAGCCGACAGATGAGAGGAGTTGGGTTTACTCCCCACTCCACTATAGCGCTCAGCTCCACTCTGTCTCTGATGAGGAGAGCGATACAGTAAGTGTACAAGACACGGGTGCTGGGTGCCCAGTGGGTCGAGGTCAGAGCTTGTGGCTGTGTCCCCTCACCATCGGGGCTCTTGCATGGCTGCAGCAGAGCCCTGCTGTGACTCGGGTCAGCTCTGTGGCAGCAGGGAAGATCTCCTGTGCTGGCAGACCAGGGGCTGTGGCTTGTTCTGATTGGTGTGGTGCAGTGAGAGCTTTGGGGAGCTGAAGTTCTCCAGTGGGGTTGTCATTACTGGAGGATGCAAGATTTACAACCTTGGACTTCTTTCATGCTTGTTGTGACTGTGGGGATTTGGCTGGGCTCACGTGGAACCACACATAGGGCCGAGGGCAGGTGCTGACTCTCTTTTCTCTGCCTCTTGCAGTAATCTCTATGCAGACACAGAAGCCCCAGAGAGCAGCGATTCCCTCTGCAGGTCGATGTGTTCCCCTTTTATTGATGCAGCCATTCCAGTGGGATGGGGAAGAGCTTGCTGACACCAACCAGTATTGCTGCACTGCAGGATCCCGGGCACTGCATTTCAGAACGGAGCAAAACTATAACCGTGTCTTTCTACTTACCCCAGACGTGGGCAGCAAAGGAAACCACCTGCAGCTCCTGAGGGAGGCAGCAGCGGGGTGTAGAGAATCCTGAGTAGTAATACAGTGTTTTCCAGACGTGCACTACCGTAGCTACCCATCCATGTGTGATACTGTGAACCTTTTTAAGTTTTTAACCGTGTATTTATTTCTTTTACCTTTGCACAGAGACAGCACAAATGTGCTTTTTTAAACATTTAGTTTACTGCACTCTTTTTTTTTCCCTTTTTTTTTGTTTCTTTTCTTTTCCTGTCATATATTTGTGCATCAGAAAGGAGTGTGAGACCTCACTGGAGAACTGGTAGGAGCACGTTGCTGGGGAGGGCAGGGACCGGAGTGGCTTCACTGGAGGCAGCAGCATGGTCTGACCAACTGATGGAGTCGGGAGGTTTGAGGCTGTTCAGATTCTGCCACGGTTTTGCCGAGTGATCTAAGGCAAGTCACTTGACCACTCTGTGCCTCGGTTTCCCCCATGATAAGGGGTGCACAGTACCCACTTCCGTTAAAGCACTTAAACCCTGGGATGAAAGGTGCTATGAAAATGCAATGTATTAAAGGCCATGGAATAGAATCACTCCCATGTTACAGTAGTCCAAAGTAGCCATGCCAGTTTTCTTGGATTAAAGCATCGCTGGTGACTTCTCTCAATCTGTGCCACTGTGTGGGGGCAGCAAGAGCAATCTTGGACCAATCCCGAGGGACAGTGATGTTGTCGCCTCAGCTCTCCTCTGGCTGTCGTGCTGGGTTCTGCCTCCGCCACGTGCTGCATCACCCCTCAGTCTGTGCTTTGAGTCCCAACGCTTCCTCTGAACTGACTGCCACACCGGACACACGGGCACAGACGGATATGCACCTCCCAGGACCAGCTGTGCCTGGGCCGGACACTGCATCCCACTGGAGCCACTTAGCACCTTGCATGCTCATGGCTGTACTCAGGAGGACACAACCATTGGGTTCACGTAGATGATCTGTACTTCAGGGTGGTCAGCAAGGCACTGGAGGTGGGAATGGGAGCTTGGCTCTGCCACCAAATGCCGTGTTCGTGGGCTCTGTTGGTGACTGGGATGTTGTTGCCTGTGGTAACATCAGCTGCTGGGCATCACTGCTTCAGCTGTCTATAGTTTGCTTGAGGAGGGCTTTAAAGCAAGGGCATTTGGTGTCACCAGGTGGTGTTAAGACAAGGCTTGCCCAACCACCAGCAGGGCACATGCCATAGCATTATCTTCAACTCCAGCAACCCCATCCTCATCTCCCAGAGAGAGGAAAGGAAATCCTTTAGACCAGAAGGAGCCAGGTCTCATTCCTGTGCTTTATGAGCCTTGCTTAAGAAAGAGGGTCAAAATGTTATTCTCATTACAATGTTTCAGACTGTCCTTGGGATTCTTTGTAGAGGAGTGGGGGAAAGGGACCCTTCTCCCAGTCTGAATTCCCAGCAGTGCTCAGGACAGCTTAATTCAGGTCCCAGAGGGGAACTGGGCTGGTGGGAATAGCTGCCATGTGCTGAACTTGGTGAGGATCTTCAGGAATGGATGTTTTCTTGCCTAGCAGTACAGGACCCAGACTTCCCCCCTTTGCCTGCAGATGCTGAAGGCTGTAAAGTGTGCTGCTCTCAAGAGTACAGGTTGCAGATCTTGCAAGCTGCTGCCAGTAGATGTATTCATGTATTTACCAAATAATCTATCGGAAGTCTTTAACTCTCCCCTTTGAGTCACTCCTCAATGGCTCATTCACCCAGCTGCCAGCGTTGCTCCATGGCAGCCCTGTTGCAGGCTGAGGAATGTCTTATCGCCTCTCTGGGCCAGCCCTGGGCTCCGCAGGCTGTGAGCAGCACTCAAGGAGCTCAGAGGAGAGGGGACAGGAGGACTGTGATACCTACAGCCCAACCTGCATCTGAGCTGAAAGCTGGAGGCTTCAAAATGTTGAGTATTCAGCCTTTTTTTCCTCTCAAAGTGATGCTGTGTGTAGAGAGGCCAGAGGGAGCCACATCCCTTGTGCATCTTCAGATGCTGCTCTTGGGTTCTGTGCTGGAGGAGTCCAGGAAGTTGGGCTCGGATGACCTGGCCTGAGCTCACCACCCTGGAAACACCGGGCTTGAGGGTGCTGGGTTTGTCCCCCTCGGCCTTTCCAGCCAACTGAAATCAAGCACCTTGTTTAAGATGGTTTAAACGTTGCTGATGGAGACTTTCATTCCTTCCCCTCACTTCAGGAGGCTCTAAAGCCTCTGTGCAGGGAGCATCTGAGCCCCACCTCCATGGAGCATCTCAGTGAATGAACTCCACAAACTGGGTGGAGCTCTGGGTTCCAAGAGAGGTGGAGAACCCCAAACCTCTTGCAGCATGTTCATTCCAAGCGTTGGCTTTCCTCAAGCGTTCAGGCTTTTTGAGACAATCCTTGTGCAGTTCTGTCCCACTGAACTTCCAGCCCACCTGGGTCATAAGCTGCCTGTACTTTCTTTGTCAGGGTTTTCTGTAGTGACCCAGAAGCTCCCTGGTGTAACCCCCTGCTCTCTCCATCATTAAGAGGAAGCACCATGTTTCTCTTACTCCACTACGGTTTGAGCAGAGCAGCCCTATGAGACAGCTGGTCCCCATGTAGCTGTTTGCTTTCCTTCATCCTTACCATCCCGTCTGGAACTCTTGGCTCTCTGGGACATGACCTGGTGAGCTTTCAGCTCTGGCTATTGCCAAAGTGCAGGTGGATTTGGCAAGAGAAAACCAGCACCTGTGTCGTGCTTGCCATCAAGCTCCTGTGAAAGCTCTGGAAGGGCACACCGCGGGGCTGGCACAGACAGCCCCGAGTGCCCAAACTGCGCTTTCAGACGTGTTTTAGTGAAGCTCAAGCACTTGTAGGTGTTGGTACCGAGCTGGTGCAGGCACGGCTGCCGGCGTGGGCTCTGCTCCTCCCTGTCTCTCTCCCAGCTGTCCTGCTCCGGTGAGGACGAGGTAGGAGCCGCAGCTCAGGCGTTTTGGACCGTGTTGCGTTTTCCTTTCTGTTGATGTCTACATTAGACCCGAGTCTGTTCTGGTGATGTTCCTATTCCTGCTCATTCTGTGTCCGCTCTGTGCGTGCACCGTGTAACGAATGTATGTAAGCAGCGGGACGCGGGGGGCTGGCGGCCCCGGTGTGATGCCAGCCCGTGGCTGTTGTCGTGTTTCTCGCGTTGGGGGGTGAAGCCATGAGCTTTTCTGATGTTCTTGGTTGTTCTGAGGGGTTTCCCCCCCCACCCCGGGAGACCTCATTTCCAGAGGACTGTAATGGATGCTCTGTCCTGCTCTGTGATAAAGCATAGTCTGTGCTGTGCCGGCTCTGGCTCCTTCCTCCCGCCGCGCCGCTTTGGGGCTGAAACAGAACGAGGGAGGAGCGGCCCCGCTCGGCTCCGCCCCGCCGCTGGGGGCCCCGGCTGGGTTCGGCGGCTGCGGTGCGGGCTCGGGGCCGAGCGGGGGCCGTCGAGGACTCCGGGGCGGAGCTGCCGCGGCATCAGCCGGCGATGGGCTCTGGGTCGCGCAGCCCGGCCCGGCGGCACAGGCAGCGGGGCCGGGAGCGCTCCGGCAGCCGGGGGAAGCGGCGGCGGCGCAGCAGGAGCGGGGGCCACCGGCGAGAGCCGAGCTCGGGGTGAGCGGGGACCAGGGCTGTTCTCGGGGGGCCCGCGGGCCTGTGTCGGGCGGGGCGAGGCAGGCTCCGTGCAGCAGGGCCGGGCGCGGGAGGAAGGCCTGGCGCAGGCCAGGGTAGGCCGCGGCGGAGGGGGAGGCCCCGCAGGGCCCTGGGGCGGGCTCCGGTGGCCCCGGGCCGGTGAGCGCCTCGCAGAGCGTGGCCCGTGGCACAGAACGAGCCCGTTCGGGGCTGAAGGTGCGGCCCGTGCCGCCGGGCGAGCGCCCTGGAGCTTTCCCGGAGCTCTGGCGCGGCCGCAGCGCGGAGGTGCGGTCCCCGCTCCCGCGCTCCCCGGCGCAGAGCAGGAACCGTGTCCCGGACACCCCTTCCCTCCGCCGCAGCTCCGAGTCTGGCGGTGAGAGGCAGAAATGGAAGCAGAAGAGCAGAAGCCGGGACCAGCACCACAGCAGCCGCAGGAGGCACCGGTCGCACTCACGGGGCCGCTCCTCCGGGTCGAGCTCTGAGCATGAGCGGGACCAGAGGAGAGCCCGGAGCCGGGAGCGGAGGAAGAGGGACGGCTCCAAGTCTTCCGTGTCCTCTGTCAGCTCCCCTTCCCCACCGCGCTGCCGGGGCCGGGAGGAGACGGGGCAACAGCTGAGCCTGCAGGAGCGCCTGAGGCTGAAGGAGGAGAAGAAGAAGCAGGCTGCGCTCATGAAGGCCCTGGAGACGCCCGAGGAGAAGCGGGCTCGGCGGCTGGCCAAGAAGGAGGCCAAGGAGAGGAAGAAACGGGAGAAGATGGGATGGGGAGAGGAGTACATGGGTTACACCAACACTGACAATCCCTTTGGGGACAACAATCTGCTGGGCACCTTCATCTGGAGCAAGGTGAGCTCCTCAGTGCCTGTATGTTGCTGCTCAAGGGAGACCATGCTTAGGTGGCTGCCAAATAACAGGGCAGAGAAGCTGTGGGTCTTTGAGGGAGCTTTGCTTGAGGTGAGGTCCTCTGTAACACGAAGAGCAGCTCCGTTAGAGTAAAGCACTGCTCTAGGGCAGCAGACGGGTGTTTCTGACAAGCTTGGTGGGGTTTTATCTCCTTTCTTTGTCTTGAATACTAAGCTAAGGGGTGCAGGGTGAGGAGGTGGGTCAGGGGACAGGAGAGGGGCCTGGACCTACTGGGTGCTGCAGGCTGAGAGCTGAGCAGTGTTTGTGGGTGTGTTAGTGCTCATGCTTCACTGAGGGGCATCAGGAGTGGGATTTAAGGGACTGGGGGACCTTTGACAGGATCACAGCTCACTGGAGCGGTGGAAGCAGGTGGACGTGATGGGATTTGCTGGCTGGTTGGGGCTGTAGAAGTCACTAGGTTTCATGGCTGCCCTTGCCCGCTCCATTTCAGGCACTGGAAAAGAAAGGAATCAGCCACTTGGATGAGAAGGACCTGAAGGAGAGGAACAAGCGAATCCAGGAGGACAATCGCCTAGAGCTGCAGAAGGTGGGGTCAGATGCCTCTTCCCTCAAACAGTCCAACAGAGAACCCTGTGGCTAGGCCGGTTCTCACCTGAAAAAGTGCCCTTGTTCTTCTCATTGGGGTGCCCACAGGATGCAGGATTGGGGGGGCAGGGGGGGTGCAGTAGATTTCTGCTATTCCATGGTGGAAAGACTCTTCTCTTGGGGTTCAGTCCAGCTCAGGAGATGCTGAGGAGGACAAGTGCCAGGTCACAGCACCAAAGTGCAGGGTTGCATCCACAGAGGCCTCACGTCTCCCTCTGCCCTGGCAGGTGAAGCAGCTGCGCCTGGAGCGAGAGCGGGAGAAGGCAATGCGTGAGCAGGAGCTGGAGATGCTGCAGCGGGAGAAGGAGGCGGAACACTTCAAAACCTGGGAGGAGCAGGAGGACAACTTCCACCTGCAGCAGGCCAAGCTGCGGTAGATGTGCGGCTCCAGGGGATAGGCCTGGCAAGGAGCAGGGGTGGCAGGCACTGATTTCTGTCTCTTTCTTCCAGGTCCAAGATCCGGATTCGGGATGGGAGAGCAAAGCCTATTGACCTTCTGGCCAAGTACATCAGCGCGGAGGATGACGATCTGGCCGTGGAGATGCACGAGCCCTACACCTTCCTGAACGGCCTGACTGTCTCCGACATGGAGGATCTGGTGGAGGACATCCAGGTACCAGCTCTGCCAGCCCTGTGCTCAAGGCTTCTCCCCTACAGCTCTGCTTCCGTACCTGTGGTGTGGAGCAGGAGCCTGATGCCCTGCTTGTCTTCTGCCTGCAGGTTTACATGGAACTGGAGCAAGGGAAGAACGTGGACTTCTGGAGGGACATGACCATCATCACGGAGGATGAGATAGCCAAGCTCCGCAAACTGGAGGCCTCTGGGAAAGGAGGACCAGGTAAGTGGGAGGACAGAGCCTGGTGTGGGTGTCAAGAGGAGTGTGAGTGGTGGGTTGTAGGGTCTGCTGTGTGCACTGGGGCTCAGAGGAGCAATCTGGGATCTGCTGGATGAAGGCTGTGGATCTGCCTCAGGCCTTGTTGAAAGCAGGTTGAGCGCTCTGAGACCTTCTGGTTGCCCTTGTCTGTGTGTCCAGGAGAGCGTCGGGATGGCGTCAATGCCTCGGTCAGCTCCGATGTGCAGTCCGTGTTCAAGGGGAAGACATACAACCAGCTGCAAGTGCTGTACCAGGGCATTGAGAGCAAGATCCGGGCAGGAGGCCCCAACCTGGACATTGGGTACTGGGAGAGTCTGTTGCAGCAGCTGAAGGCTTACATGGCTCGGGCCAGGTAAGAGCCAAGGGTTGCCCCTTGACCAGGGCTATGGGAAGGGGCAGCACAGACCCTGCTGTGAGCAGAGCTGGCAGGGGGACACAAACCTAAAGTCACCGCTGGGGAGGTTTTACACTTTCCTAAGCGGTAGCTTGCCCCAAGAGCAGGGAAGAGCTGGGGACAGTCCTTTCTCCAGCAGCAATGTTTACAGTGAGGTCTCCAAGAGGGAATCAAACTGGAGGGTTGTTCAACCCCAAACCTTGCAAACATCAGCAGATTTCCAGCTGATGTGGTGGGTGTCGGAGCTCTGGGAAATGCGGGCATGAGGGGGTTCTGCTGGGTGGGACCTGACAGTTCCTCTCATCCTTGCAGGCTGCGGGAGCGGCACCAGGATGTGCTGCGCCAGAAGCTGTACAAGTTGAAGCAGGAGCAGGGAGTGGAGAGTGAACCGCTGTTTCCTATCAAGCAGGAACTGGCCTCCCCCAGTGACAGGTAGGAAGCCCTTCCTATGGGCAGCATCTAGGGCTCTCGAATGGGACACCCGAGGCAGAAGATGCAGCCTTGTTCTCCCATCCTTCCGTAGGCAGACCTCAGGCAAGCACAGAAGAAGGGTACCATCCCCGTCCCAGTCCTCTCTTCTCTCTTCCTTGCAGGCTAGATCCAGAGGAGATGGTACAGCCAGGGCCATCGTCGGAGCCAGAGGCTGAGCAGGATGCAGAGGCCAAGGGAGAGGCTGTGCTGATGGAGGAGGACCTGATCCAGCAGAGCCTGGATGACTACGATGCAGGGAAGTACAGCCCCCGGCTGCTGAGCACCAACGAGCTGCCCTTCGATGCACATGTGCTGGAGGCTGAAGAGGACACTCATCGCCTGCTGCTCCTGCGTCAGCAGCTGCAGGTCACAGGTGGGAGCCCCTGTGCTTGCCAAAACGTGCTTCAGGTTCAGGGCTAGAGGGGGAACAGATTGAGATGGGATCTTAGGCAGATTGGGCTTGGAGCAACCTGCTCTAGTGGAAGGTGTCCCTGCCCATGGCAAGGGGTTAGACCTGGATGAGCTTTGAGGTCGCTTCCAACCCAAACCATTCCATGATGCTATGACGAATTGTTACCTCTTCTCCCTATAGGCGATGCCACCGAGAGCACTGATGACATCTTCTTCCGTAAGGCTAAGGAGGGGATGGGTGCAGACGAAGCACAGTTCAGTGTGGAGATGCCCCTCACAGGCAAAGCTTATCTCTGGGCTGACAAGTACCGGCCTCGCAAGCCTCGCTTCTTCAACCGGGTGCACACAGGCTTTGAGTGGAACAAGTACAACCAGACCCACTATGACTTTGACAATCCTCCTCCTAAGATCGTGCAGGGCTACAAGTTCAACATCTTCTACCCTGACCTCATTGACAAGCGCTCGACCCCCGAGTACTTCCTGGAGGCCTGTCAGGACAACAAGGACTTTGCCATCCTGCGCTTCCATGCTGGGCCCCCCTACGAGGACATCGCCTTCAAGATCGTCAACCGCGAGTGGGAGTATTCCCACCGGCACGGCTTCCGCTGCCAGTTTGCCAATGGGATCTTCCAGCTCTGGTTCCACTTCAAGCGGTACCGTTACCGCAGATGAGGAGCTGCCCCACTCACCTCCAGAGCCCTGGAACAAGGGGCTCTGGCTCGCAATCCATGCACTGCCCCACAGCCATCCCCAAGGCATGGCCCAGCACAGGGCCTGTTCCTGAGGGATTTCCCTGTCCTTGCTTTTATCCTGAGGGACCCTGAGACTTTGGTACCAATAAATAGGGGTTGTTTAAGCAGTGGCCTGCTGGGTGTGGGCACCCTGTGCTGCTCACTCCTGTCCTGCACGTCCCCACCAGCCAGTACCACACTCGGCCAGCACTGGGAGCATCTCTGGGGGCTGGGTAGTGCTTGAGGGTGTCCCCACCGACCTCTCCAGGGTCTGTCACCTCATTCCTTCTGCTGTAACTCTGGAGTGCCTGATCCAGCCCCATGCTCTCTCCTTGCCCCCCACTGGCCCCTTCCCAGGCCCACACACTCCCATTGCTGGTGCCAGACCAGATGTTCCCCAGCTGCAGCCACCCTTGCTCCTCCCCAGATGGATCCCTGGGCCCATCACCCTCCTGGCCAGCCCTGTTTCTGGCATGTTCCACCCTGGCATCTGGCTTCCCCAGCCTGGAAGAGCCACCACCCCCTCCTGACCCCAGTCATGGGATGAAGGTTCAGTGGCTGTGAGGCGCCTGCCTTGGCAGGGAGGAGCAGAGGGTGTTGGATGGGACATCTCCTTACAGGGGAAAATCTGCCCTGCAGTCCCTCCCACCCGGTGCCTCAGCAGCTCCAGGCTGCCCCTGCCTGAGCTTGGGTGTTCCTGAGAGCCTTAAGCATCAGGGATATTGGGCGCCTTCAAGGCTGACCTGGGACTCGCTGGTGTTGGTCCCTCCTGGTACTGGCCATGGGACACAGCCAGTGTTCAGGGGTCAACCCACATGGCCCCATCCCCAGCAGCTTCTGAACCTGGGGGCTGCTGAAGCCAGAATGATGCTGGAATGTGAGGAAGCCTCTTGGCCATGAACTGCAGCAGCAAGGCTGTTTCCTCCCCACAGGCCACCTTGCTGCATCCTGCTCCCTGTTACAGTCCCACAGCCAAAGGACTTGCTGGGGCTCCCCAGCACTGGGGCAGAGCCAGCCCTGCTGTTGGGGGGCTCCCTGCACTCGGGGTCTGCCCCATGGCTGTTATCTCCCCCCAGAGCTCAGGAGGGCTGCCCTGTCCTGCTGTTCTCAGCACCACTGGCTGCATCCAGCCATGCACAGGCCATAGGAGCTGGTGCTCAGGGAAGTCTCACACCTGCTGCAGGCCCCCCATCATGCCAGGGCTCAGCTGCAGGGGTTTAGGAAGCCCCAAAAGCCTTACCCCCACACGTGCGTGTCCCATCCGCGTCTCCATCCCCATCCTGCCGGACATCCCTGGGGCTGGGTAACAGCCCCGGCATCTCCTTCCTGTGAGTTATTTAAAGCTCAGCCCTGGGGGTGCAGGAAGTGTGTGAAGGCTCAGCTAGGGATGGCCTGGGAGGAAACAGGGAAGAAAGAACCCCAAAGGCAGTGGCTGGAACTCTCCCTCCTTCACTGCCTGCCCCCCAGCCACACGCACCCATGGGCCCGACAGGTGTTGGTCCGTGGGGTGCCCAATATCACCCATGGGCTCAATGGGTGCTGGTCCATTGTGTGCCTGGTGTCACCCATGGGCTCGATGGGTGCTGGTCCATGGTGTGTCCGGTGTCATCCATGGGCTCGATGGGTGCTGGTCCATGGTGTGTCCGGTGTCACCCATGCGCTCGATGGGTGCTGGTCCATGGTGTGTCCGGTGTCACCCATGCGCTCGGTGGGTGCTGGTCCATAGTGTGTCCGGTGTCACCCATGGGCTTGATGGGTGCTGGTCCATGGTGTGTCCGGTGTCATCCATGGGCTCGATGGGTGCTGGTCCATGGTGTGTCCGGTGTCACCCATGCGCTCGGTGGGTGCTGGTCCATGGTGTGTCCGGTGTCACCCATGCGCTCGATGGGTGCTGGTCCATGGTGTGTCCGGTGTCACCCATGCGCTCCATGGTGGTCCGGTGCACCCATGGTCCATGGTGTGTCCGGTGTCATCCATGGGCTCGATGGGTGCTGGTCCATGGTGTGTCCGGTGTCACCCATGCGCTCGGTGGGTGCTGGTCCATGGTGTGTCCGGTGTCATCCATGGGCTCGATGGGTGCTGGTCCATGGGTCCCGCCAGCCGGCGCTGCCCCCCCGCTCCATCCTCCCCATCCTCCGAACGCAGGAATCCGTCTCGGGTAAACAAATGAGTAAAGCGGGGCCAAGCCGGGCGCTGCTGAGCGCGGCCGGGACCGCAGCGCCGGGGCTGCAGCGCTGCTGGGCCGCGGGGCAGGTGAGAGTCGGGGCCGGGGGATGCTGCGGGGACCGGGGCGGGGCCGGGGGTGCCCGGGGTTCGCGGAGAGGAGCCGGGTGGGTGCGGCCGGCAGCGGCGGGGGGGATGCGCTGATGGAGGGTCCGGACAGGGACGGGAAGGACAAAGAGCTGGGACGGAAGGAGCGGGGGAAGGACACAGAGAGACTGGGACGTAGGAACGGAGGGGCTCTGGTGGACACGGCGGGGGGGAGGCGGGACTGCACAGACCTGGAGACCCCCCGGGGGGACAGGCACGGGCGGTGCCCCCACCCCGCACTCTGTGCCTGTCCGTACCCTGGGCCGGGTGTCCGCGGCTGGCATCTCCCAAGCCGCCCCCCCAGCACCGGTCACCCCCACGTCGGGGCGGACCCTGCCCGGCCCCCATGCTATGGGCCACAGCCACCGAGCCTGACAGGGATTGCTGCTGCTCCTGTGTCACCTCTCCCCGTCGGTGTCCCTGTCCTGGGTGTCCCAGGAGTGTCCCTGCTCCAGGCCAGGCCAGGACCCCAGCAGCTGGTCCCCTTGGTGGCTGTGGGTCCAGGAAAGGATGCGGGAGCCCTGCTGGGTTCCTGTCCACATGGTGTAGCTGTTATCCCATCATTATCCCATCATCAGCCCAGCTGATGTCCTCGAACTGATCCGCCACCCAGAGAGCACCATCCTGGGGGTGCTGCGTGCTGGGGCCATCCCTGGTGCCTAGCGGTGCCCTGTGGGATCACCTGCAGGAGGGACATCGGCTGGAGGGGCAGATGGGGCTCTCTTTGTCGTGTCCCCTTGCCCAGAAACCTCCCTTCTCAGCACCCCCCACCCCCTGCCCGAGGAACCGGGGGAGCGACAGGCTGGGAACGCTGATAAGGAGCAGCCGCCTGTGCTCCTGCTCCGCCTCCTGCCTTCCCCTCCCTGAGCTCGGATGTGGCCAAGGGCAGGAAGTGGGGCCCGGGCATCCCATGGGGCATCTGCGTGATGCCAACCCTGTTAATACCTGCACCTCTGCATCCAGCACCTCTCACCCCTCAGCTGCTCCTCTCCGCTGGGATTTCACCCCTTTGCCTTCATCTGCATTAGCTCCTTGGAAAAGGGTTTGGCTGGATCCAGTAACCTCAAAACCGCTTGCAGGCTCAGGGTGTCTCCTCCACAGGACGGTGAGTGAGGATCCCCTCATCCCACATGAACCTTGTCAAATGAGTGCCTCTGCTCTGGTGTGTGTGGGGCAGTGGCTGAATGCCCCCTCTTTAATGCCTTATCCCCTCTAAGAGCTGCACAGTTCCAAGGCAGCTCTGCCCAGAGCAGCACATGGATGCTCAGCACTCAAGCTCACCCTTGCATCATGCCCAGTCCTTAGGCTGTGGTGTCCCTGGTGTCCCCAGCTCTGCTGGCAATGAGGGTCCAGATCACGGAAGCTCCAAGGCAGGAGGGGAGGGGACATGGGTGATGGTGGGTTTGGGATGTGCAGTGTGGAGCTGGCACTGTGGGGAGAGGGGTGGCATCCTACCACGCAGCGACCATGCACCCAAGCAGAGGTCATGGTATACCACCTCCCAGGAGGGCATGGTGTGCCACATCCCATGGCTGTGAGTCCACAGGTGATAGAAGCAGCTGGGCAGCATCGTTCCATGGGTCCTGGTCCCCACCCAGTGCAGGAACCATCCTGGGATTGGGAGGACACAGACACGCTTGGGGACGGCACCCAGGCACTTCAGGGGATACCTGGAGTGGGACCTCTGAGCTGGGGCATTACCGTGGAGATCCCAGGGGGATGCAGGAAAGGCTGATGGGTCCACAGGGACCTGGATCCATCTCACTGAGGCTTGACCACGTGCCTCAAGGGGACAGATGCCTTTGGGGCCACTGCAGTCATGGGAGGACCAGAGCAAACAAACAACACAAGTTTTCACTCTTGTCTCATGGAAAAAGCCGGGGCAGTGAATCACCGCCATGATCTGCCAGCGGGACTGGGACAGGGATGGGGACGTGTCCCACTCCCACTCCCTTCCCTGCTCCCCAGTGGCCATTAAGGGTAAGAATCTGTGGCTGCCCCATCCCTGGCAGTGCTCAAGGCCAGGTTGGACACAGGGGCCTGGACCAAGCTGCTCTAGTGGAAGGGGTCCCTGCCTGTGGCAGGGGTTGGAACTGGAGGAGCTTTAAGGTCCCTTCCAACCCAAACCAGGCTTGGGATCCTATGTGAACAGAGGGCAGAGGCCAGTGCTACCCTGCACGAGGAGCGTGACACTTCACAGAGGTGACAGGTAGGGGCACCAGGATGGGGATGGTGGGGGGACAGGGGACAGGAACATCCAGAGCCTGGAGAAATGAGTCCCAGGAAGAGGGTGGGGGGTCTGATCCCAGCCTGGTCCCCCACATGGAGTCTGGTCCCAGGGATGGGCACCCATTGCCCATTCCCGGAGCTGCCAGTGCTGTGATCCCAGCACCCGCTGCACTGGGTTAGAGCCTCGCGGCAGCAGCGCCCATGGCTCAGGGCCCGGTACTGTTAATCCTGACCAGCTGCACCCCATGCTGTGCCAACCCCATGGTGCTGGTGGGTGTCCCCCCACCACAGACCCACATCTGCTGCCCTGAGTGGATGCTGGGTGGGTTTGGCCATGGGGGACCAGCCCCAAACCCCCACCTTGTTTCTGTCCCTGAAACCCCTCTTGGCACACTCTTGTGAGGTCCCCAACACCAGAGGGACATGGAGCTGTTGGAGTGGGGCCAGAAGAGGCCATGGAGCTGGAGCAGCTCTGCTCTGGAGCCAGGCTGAGAGAGCTGGCCTGGGTCAGCCTGGAGAAGAGAAGGCTCCTGAAGGGGAGACCTGAGAGCAGCTCCAGTGCCTAAAGGGGCTGCAGGAAGCATGGAAAGGGGCTTGGGACAAGGGCCTGCAGGGACAGGCCAAGGGGAATGGCTTTAACCTGCCAGAGGGGAGACTGAGATGAGCTCTTAGGCAGAAGCTCTTCCCTGGGAGGGTGCTGAGGCGCTGGCACAGGGTGCCCAGAGAAGCTGTGGCTGCCCCATCCCTGGCAGTGCTCAAGGCCAGGCTGGACACAGGGGCTTGGAGCAAGCTGCTCCAGTGGAAGGGGTCCCTGCCCGTGGCAGGGGTTGGGACTGGAGGAGCTTTAAGGTCACTTCTAACCCAAACCAGTCTGGGATTCTGTAATTGTCCTCACAGGGCAAGACAAGATCAGTGCCAGCACCAGTGGGGCACACGCCATAGAGCCAAGCCAGGAGTACACCTGATGGGGTGGGGGGACATGGATCCCTCCAATGGCAGCCGGTTAGACGCTTGCTTCGGGGTGTTCAACGCCAGCAACGGGCACGACCCTGTGCAGAGCAGCATCGCCTCACCCTGGTTCTCCACTGCCTTTGGCCTCATCGGCCTCGGCTCCAACCTCTTTGCCCTCTGCGTCCTGCTCAGCTCCTCCCGCAAGCTCTCCAGCCAGGCCCGCTCCTCCTTCCTTGTCTTCCTCTGCGGGCTGGTGGTCACAGACTTCATGGGGCTGCTGGTGACGGCCTCGGTCGTCATCCCCTACCACTTCATCAAGTTCGCCTGGGCCAGGGTGGACCCCAGCTGCCACCTCTGCAACTTCCTTGGCTTTTCCATGGTCTTCTTCGGGCAGTGCCCGCTGCTGCTGGGGGCCACCATGGCAGGAGAGAGGTTCTTCGGCATCAACCGCCCCTTCTCCCGCTCCACCAGCGTCTCGAAGCGCCGCGCCTGGTCCATTGTGGGGCTGGTGTGGAGCTTCTCCTGCCTGCTGGGGCTGCTGCCAGTGCTGGGGCTGGGCCGGTACACACTGCAGTACCCCGGCTCCTGGTGCTTCCTCACCCTCCTGCCTGACACCGGGGACATCATCTTCTGCCTACTCTTCGCTCTGCTGGGCATCTTCTCTGTGCTGCTGTCCTTTGTCTTCAACACGGTGAGCATGGTGACACTCTGCCGTGTCTACCATGACCGGGAGTCAGTGCAGCGGCGCCGGGACAGCGAGGTGGAGATGATGGTGCAGCTTGTGGGCATCATGGTCATCGCCACCATCTGCTGGATGCCCCTTCTGGTGAGGACCTGGGCTCACCCCCCTCACGGTCCTGGTGAGGAGTTGGGTCTTCATTTTCCCACCCCCACCATGTCCCTTCTGAGTCTTGCTGTCCCTCCATGCTCCCCCTGGTGATGTCCCAGGTTTCAGGGTGTTTTCCTGGTGATGCCCTGAGACTTGGTGTCCCTCTGCCACCGCTCTGTCTGTTGGACCTGGATGATGGGCTCTGGGGCTCAGTGCCACACACAGGAGAGCAGGGCCCCCAGACCAGACCAGGATCCCTCTGTAACAGGCTCAATGCTCAGCCTGGACCCTCCTCATCTCCCTGACCACAAAGCACCTCATGACCTCTGCATGGATCCCCCCCACTGACACCTTTCCCCCTTCTCCCAGATCTTCATTGTGCAGATGGTGCTGCAGCAGCTGCCAGCCAAGGGCCAGCTCCAGACGCTGCCCATGGAGACACAGAAGATGTTGCTCATCTACATCCGCATGGTCACCTGGAACCAGATCCTGGACCCCTGGGTCTACATCCTCTTCCGCCGGGCTGTGCTGCAGCGCATCTACCCTGGGCTGTGGCCACGGCCCTCCATCACCTCCCTCTACCCCGTCCTCAACCTCTCCCTGCGCCGCAAGCTCACCCCCAGCTCTGTCTTGCAGTAGTGGCCCCATGTGGGGACAGGAGAAGCAGCCTCCACCCCAGGGTAACCAACTGTCCCCATCACCCTCACCCACAGGTGCTCATCACCACCCAATACCCAAAGGGGGGGCAGCGGGTGTGAGGCTGCTCCCCCGCCTTGTCCCCATCCACATGAGACCCCAATAAAGCAGCTCTGTGCCCACTTGGGTGGACACAGGGGGGCACAGAAAGAGGAACAGCCCCTGGGCTCCTCCACTCCCTGCTTTACTGAGCCACAGCCGTGTTTTGGGGTGTGCAAAGGGAAGCTGGGGGGAGTGGTGCCCCGCACTGCCCCTGCCTTGGGTGCAGCTCTGGCGGGGCAGGATGGGGACCCCCCCCCGCTACTCCTGCCCCACTCGGGAGGGGCAGACGGCCGCCCACACCTCAGCCACGAACTCCTGGGGGAAAGCGAAGTCCCCAAGCACCGAGGCCAGGCCATGGGCAAGCTGCGCCGCGCCAGCGCTGTCCTGCGCCACCTCCACCATGGTCGAGGCTGCGGAAGAGAGGAGGGTCAGGAGCAGGTGGGGGGCAGGGAGGACATCCACTGCCCCCCTGCTGCCCTTCATTCCCCCCCCCCGCTCACCCAGCTCACTGTCTCGGATGCCCATGTAACTCTCCAGCAGATCGTCCACCCGATGCGTGGCCTCTTCCTTGCAGGGGCTGGGCTGGAGGGGGTCAGGGGGTGACAGAGCAGGGACCTCCGGTCCCACCAAGCCATGCTCATGGGTGCCCTCAGCGAGGCACCCGCTGGTGCAGGCTCACCCGGGAGCATGGGGGATGCTCTTGCATGCCCTGGGCACTGTGTTTGTGTGCAGGGACTCAGGGTGAGGGGTTCTTGGGGGTCTTACCCCCTCCTCCAGCATGGCCGGGCCCTGTGCCCGCAGCCGCAGCGTCTCCTTCCCGCTGCTCACTCTGCCTTCACCCAGGGCCTTGCTGCTCCGCGTCCGCTGCCCGATCATGTCTGCAGCCCAGGACGGGAGGTCAGGGCAGCCCAGAGCCCCCCTGACCCCAACCTGACACCCCCCAACCCTGACACCTGCATCCCAGCCCACGTGTGGCCCAGCACCCCATGGTGAACTGTGCCAGGGGATGCTCACAGGCAGTGAGGGCATGGGGACACCCGTGGGTGCAGGGGGGCAGTGCACAGGGCAGTGCACAGAGGAGTGGGGCATCCACGGGGAGTACAAGTAGGTGCAGGGGTGCAGAGCACAAGGGGTGTCCCAAAGGGTGATGTGGGGCTGGAGGGTGCACACAGGGGTGGTGGTTCCTGGGGAGGGGCTGGTCCTTCCAGGGGTCCCCCAGGTGGGGGGGAGGAGGGGGGAGTCTCCCAACTCACCAAAGGCCTTTTTGGGCTGCACGAGGCGCAAGGTGAAGGGCTGAGCCCGGGGCAGCTCCCGCAGCATCCGCGCCACCTCGTAGTGCCGGCAGCCCACGATGGTGTGGTCGTTGATGGCCTCGATGCTGTCCCCAACACACACCGCCTGGATCCGGTTTATGATGCTCCCCTCCTTGATTCTCTGGGGACGGGGGGGACACAGCACCACGGTGGCAACAGGGGAAGGACAGAGAGACACAGCCCCCACCCCACCCCACCCATAAAACCCTCCACAGCCAGGCAGGGCCCTCCCCACAGTGGGGGAGACCCTCAGGAAGGTGATGGGAGGAGCACACTGCCAGGGAGAGGGTCACCCTGCAGGCCCCAGGGCAGCCCCCCCGGCTGAGGCGGTTCACCTTGATGAAAGCATAACCAGCCCCGTTGTCTGTGATGGTGAGGCCAAGAGCGTCCTCCGTCTTGGTCACCTCCACCTCCTTTGTCTCACCCCGGACGTGGGCAAAGATGAAGTCCTCCAGCCCGATCTGCCCCCCCAGCAGCTTCTGCATGTCCACTTTGTGCGTGTTGAGAGTGCAGAAGAGGATCTGCGCCAGGGAGCCCCCCGTCAGCTGCTGCAGGCCCTCCATTGGTGGTGCCAGGGCAGGAGCCAGCCATGGGAGCAGCAGGGTCCGGGGGCACCCAGGACCCAGCCCCCGCCCACGCCCCCCTCACCTCAGTGGGGGAGATGCCAAAGACCTCCGCAATTTTGGCGTAGAGCTCCTTGACGTTGGTGAAGCCCTCGATGCGCTCCGTGGGGCTGCCGTGTGCCAGCTGCGTGTGGAACACCAGCCGGGGTCGCGCACGGGGAGCACGGGGCGCCAGGGGGCCCTCAGCTGCGGGGGGCTCAGGGGTGCCTGGTGCCTGCCTCATGCCGTTCTCCATGGGGCTGCCCTGCGGGGGCTGCCGGCCGTGCCTGCCCGCGCGCCGCATCGCTGCCCGCGTCGCTCAATTATAGATGGTGCTGGGCCGAAAGGTGATCCCAGGGCCGGGAACCTGAGCCAGGACCTGGGATCGGGTGAGCTCTGCCATCCACAACGGGCCCCAGCTCCACCGCACCTGGTGCAGCTGCGGCAAAGGGCTCAGGGCCAGCATCGGAGCTCCATACCCCAAACCCCTAGGATTAGGCCCAGAGCAGCTCCAAGTATTAACACACTGGGCCCAGAATGGGCCCTGGCTCCATCACACCCTTCCTGGAACTCAGGGCAGGCCAGAAACCCCCTGTGTGCTGGGCTGCATCAGCAGGAGCATGAGCAGCAGGTCATGATCCTGCACCTCTGCTCTAGTGAGACCCCACTTGCAGCACTGGGTGCAGTTCTGATGTCCCCAGCCTAAGGACATGGAGCTGTTGGAAGTCCAGAGAAGGCCATGAGGATGATCAGGAGCTGGATCAGCTCCCATAGGAGACAGGCTGAGAACACTGGGGCTGCTCAGTCTGGAGAAGAGAAGCTGCATGGAGACCTCAGAGCAGCTTCCAGGGTCTGAAGGGGGCTACAAGGGTGCTGGAGAGTGGCTCTGCATCAGGGACTGTAGCAACAGGACAAAGGGTGATGGGCTCAAACTGACACAGGGAAGGTTCAGGTTGGAGATAAGGCAGAAGCTCTTCCCTGTGAGGGTGCTGAGGCGCTGGCACAGGGTGCCCAGAGAAGCTGTGGCTGCCCCATCCCTGGCAGTGTTCAAGGCCAGGTTGGACACAGGGGCTTGGAGCAAGCTGCTCCAGTGGAAGGTGTCCCTGCCCATGGCAGGGGGTCGGAACTGGATGAGCTCTAAGGTCCCTTCCACCACAAACCAGTCTAACACGCTGGCTCCTGCACCCCAACATCCCTGGGATTTTGGCCCCAAGCATGAACACACTGAGCCCAGCCTGGTTTTCTCCAATATTTATTTGCTCCATCTCCCATCCCAAGCCAAGCAGCCACCAGGAGATGGCAACCAGGAGACTCGACAGAGAACAGACCTCACAGGCAGGAGCCAAGCAGGCACAGTCCAGCCCCAGGTTGAACCCAGGGCTTGATCCACATTATGCTAAGTAAGAAAATAAGACACTCTCTAATAACAGTCTGAGATTGGTGAGAGGCAGCCCCTGGGAGGGCAGGGCCAGGACACAGCCACCAGTGTGGTGGTCCCACTCTCGGATGGGCTCGGGCAGGAGCCCAGAGCCTGTGCACGGGGTTGGGGCCAGCTCCCCATCCAGAATGATTACTTCGCTTCTGCTGTTGCAGGTGGCAGAAGCTGCCCTTCCTGGTCCCAGAGCCAGGGGAAAGGAGGTGACAGGAAGGGGGATGAAGGCACCCATGGAGAGGATTAAATAAAGCAAGAGGAAGGCAGAAGGGAACGTGCCACATCAGCATTGCAGGACAGGGCAGCAAGAAGCTGCCTTAGCTGCTCCAGGGGCCAGGAGGCACCTGGCTGCTTCCCTTCCAGCACAGGCCAGTTAAAAGCAGCCACTGTGTCACGCTGGAAGAGGCTGTAACCCACAAGCAACTCACCCACCACCAAGAGCCTTTGGGGCGTCTCTGAGCTGGAGCAGCAGGAGCTGGGGGGCTCACAGGGTGTGCTGGGGGTTGCTCACAGCCACAACACCATGTCCCTCACAGCCCTGGTATCACTTGGTCCCCAGAAGCTAAATGTCCTCAGAGATGGTGCCCCAGGGCCAGGGGGTCCCTGCTCATGCCTCCGATAAGGGGTGGAGAAGAAAGAACCGGACCCCAGCAGACTGTCCCTAGTGTGAGCTCCAAGGGACAGGGCCAGGGTCCGGCCAGCCCCAGGCTCCACAGGGACTGGTCCCCTTCACAAGTGCTCACTGGAGACGGAAGAAAGTAAAGCTGAGTTACAGGGGGGAAGCTTCTCTCTCCCACAGCTCTGGAGCAGCTCAAAGCTCCTCTCTATCCCCCACTTTGCTGCTCATCCCTGCCATGGGCTGCCCCAGTGCTCACCAGGACACACAGGACACCAGCTCACCTGGCTATCCGGGACAGGATCTCCTTGATGCGCACCACCAGTTTCTCATGCTGCAGTGGGTTGCTTTCGATGGCGCTGTGAAGTTTGGCCATGTAGAAGTCCAGAGTGCTCAGTGTGGGTGTCTCCCCAGTGCCTGTGGGGCAGAAGCCCAGTTAAACAAGGCCAGCGAGTCTCCATCTAGCCCGGCCCAGCCCATCAATGCTGGTGACAGGACCCTGAATCCTGCAGCAGGAGAGCACCACACCACCACAAACCCAGAAATCATAGAATCATAGAACAAAAGGATTTGGACTAATCTCTGCCTTGTGGGCATAAGGGTGACTATGGCTCAAGAGGAAGATGGCTCCCAGCCTGCCCTACCCCGCTAGAGGGGAGCCACCTGACTGCCACATCCCTGGGCACCCCAAACTGCTCCAAAATCCTACTCCACCATCAGATGAGTGTCTATCACCACCTCACTGCCCTGCTTATACCACATGCAGAGCTCCAGGATGTCTCCCTGCAGGTCTCCACAGCCACCCCAAACTCACCGGGGATGGGAAGGGAGGCAAAGCTGGCAGTGAGGGCCTGGCGCACAGACTGGAGCTGCTGCTGCAAGGCCAGGGTCTGCTTCTCCTCCTGAGCCAGCTCCTGCTCCAGCTTCTCCTTGGCACAGTTCATGCTCTCCGTGTGCTTCTGCAGGATGGCATTCTGCTCCTCAAACTCTGTGTTCATCTTCCGAAGGCGCCTTAGCTCCGCCTCCCGTGCTGCTGGGACCACACCACATCAGTAGGGACACCCTTGGCTCTCCCACATCCCAAGCCCATGGAAACCCAGACTGGTTTAGGTTGGAAGGAACCTTAAAGCTCCTCCAGTTCCAATCCCTGTCACAGGCAGGGACCCCTTCCACTAGAGCAGCTTGCTCCAAGCCCCTGTGTCCAACCTGGCCTTGAGCACTGCCAGGGATGGGGCAGCCACAGCTTCTCTGGGCACCCTGTGCCAGTGCCTCAGCACCCTCACAGGGAAGAGCTTCTGCCTAAGAGCTCATCTCAGTCTCCCCTCTGGCAGGTTAAAGCCATTCCCCTTGTCCTGTCCCTACAGGCTCTTGTCCAAAGCCCCTCTCCAGGTTTCCTGCAGCCCCTTTAGGCACTAGAGCTGCTCTAAGGTCTCCCTTTAAGGAGCCTTCTCTTCTCAATCCCTTCCCCAACATACAATTCATCCAAGAGGCTCAGCATTACTAACCACAGACTCCAGTCCCTGTATCCAACCTCAGCAGGGACATTCCACAGCCTGGATCTCCCACCCAGTGCCAGCCATGGTCCTGCCCCATGGGATACAGGCTGTTCCCCATGCAAGCTGCTGCAAGCACCAGCAGCCCCCACCCCACAGTCCAGCCTCTCACCTTTGTTTTGGTCCAGGAACTCCTCTGTGAAGATGGGCACATCAAAGGTGGAAAAGGTGTCACTGCACTCACCAGCCTGGGGGATGGATCAGGCAGGGCTCAGCACACCCAAGGGGACCCAATTTTCTTGGGGCTGGGCAGACAGAAGGCACAAGGACAGGGCGAGGGGTGCCCCAGTTTCCCCACACACAGGCAGACCGGCTGGGTCCTTACCTTGTGTGGGTGCCCATTCAGCAAGGTGTTTGCTGCTGCAGAGCCCATGTCCTCTGGAATGAAGGGAGAAGGTTCCCCCTAAGAACCAGCCCGGCAGCCCCCAGAGGCTCTGGCAGTGCTTGGCCAGGTCCTGACAGTGCCTCCAGTAGCCACTGCTCCCCAAACACACCTTTTTTGATCTTTTTCTCCTGGATCTTCTCCGTGCACATTTTGTAGGCTTCTGACTGTTGGTATTCCCGCAGCTCCTTCATATACTGCTGCTTCTCCCGCTCTGCTTCATCCAGGTACCGCTGTGGACACACAGGGGCCTCAGCCTGGCCCCAGCCTCCCAGGGGGCTGCTTGACTCCCTTCCCCACTACTCGAGACTTCTGCTGCCCACCCCACCAGTAGTAGGACAAGCAGACAGATGGGTTTAGGTGGAGGCCAGTACCTGCTTCTCTGAGAGCTGCAGCTTGCTCCACTCAGCCCCCAGCATCTTGGTGATCTCTGGGAAGGGCAGGTCAGGATGCTGTGTGCGGATCTGCTCACGCCGCTCATTTAGGAAGCGCACGTAGCCTGTAACTGGGGCTTTAGGGCCATTGGGAAGGATCTTCTTCCTCTTCTTGCCCTTGGGCCAACCTCTCTTCTTCACTGGCTGGCACCCAGCAAAGGGAAAAGGACAAGCCACCATGGATCAGGGCACATGATGCCACCTGCCAACGCAGGACACTAGAGCAGCATGCAGAGCCTCCTGGGCCTCCCATTCCTTGAGGAATGGTCAAGGACCCCTTGAGGGTCACTTGGCTGTGCCCAGGCTGCTGAAAGGCGAGTGGAAGCACAGCTCCAGGCTGGGCAACCTCTGTGGGGAGGGACAAAGGCACTAATACTCACCTCCTCTTCACCGTGTGACTTCTCACCACTCGTCCGCGCCACCTCTCCCTTCTCCTGCTTGATGGCCACCAGGAAGTTCCCATGCTGAGCTTTGCTCGTGGCATGTCTGCAGCCAGACAGTGCTCATCAGAAAGGGCTGTGGAACTGCTGGGATCAAAGGTGACACCTCCCCGAACTCCTGCCCATGTCCCAGTAGCCCCCAAACCTGCCACCAGCCCTGGAGACCCTGCTCCCAAGTGATGGGAGGCCGCAGTTGAGTTGATGGTGCTCAAGCAAAGCCCGGCACCAGACAGTCCTAGGACAAAAAGGCTGCCCCAAAGCCCAGGGATGACCCTGGGATCTGTCAATGACATTTGGAAGGGGAGCAGAAGGCACAAGTCCTGCTTTTGAGGACAGGTAACAGCAACTGTCACTTCCCTGCTCTACACACCTCAGCGAGGACTCCCAAATGGCACAAACCAGCTGATCCTCCTCAGGAAGGGAGGAGAAGCTGTAGGGGTTTCGATCCTGGCTCCAGGGAAGCATCACACACACCCAGCACAAGCACTGCCAGGGATAAGGAGAAGCCTCAAGGCAGAGGATGAGGGCAGGGTACTGCTGCTGGCTTGACCCACTCCAGCCACAACTGCTCCATCAGGTTTCTGCCACTACCACCGAGACGCACCAAAGGGCTCCAACACAGGGCTGGTGGGCCCAGATCCTTCTGCCCCAGCTCGCTGATCACCTTTACACATCAGGCTTCATTGGAGGACGTGGGTCCCAGCAGAGCGTCCCTGCCTCAGCTGAGCACATGCCACCCCACTGCACAACCATGGAACCCCAGCCTGGCTTGGCCTGGAAGGGACCTTAAAGCTCCTCCAGCTCCACCCC